>NW_024422554.1:0-8418 GCF_014898765.1 Herpailurus yagouaroundi | reverse complement strand
TTTCAACGTTTATTTATTTTTGGGACAGAGAGAGACAGAGCATGAACAGGGGAGGGGCAGAGAGAGAGGGAGACACAGAATCGGAAACAGGCTCCAGGCTCCGAGCCATCAGCCCAGAGCCTGATGCGGGGCTCGAACTCACGGACCGCGAGATCGTGACCTGGCTGAAGTCGGACGCTTAACCGACTGTGCCACCCAGGCGCCCCTAAAATTATTTTTTAATAACAGTTTTTGCCATTGCTGTTTTGCCAAGGTTCAGATAAATTTTATGGGTCTGAGCACGTTTGTTTTCAATTTAGGAACCCAAGTTTTGAGCTATTATGCCAGTGGCTACTCTTCTGCTCACCCTCCGCCCCTCTCCTACCCACCATAGTTCGTATTTCTTGAAGATGATTTTGTCAGACTACACTCAGAATGAAGAGTGTGTGAGCCCATGGACATGAGTGATCACTTTTAATTGTTTTTTCTCCTCATGGCCCCCGGTCAGTTTGAGAGAAGGACCACCGGCCCTGTCTTGTGCATACCTCCGCATTTCCCCATAGATTGTTACCAGATGAAGAAACTGATTAGTATCATAGTAAATTCTGAATATAGACCTTGAACATGTCCTCACCTATCCAGCATTACTTGGAGCCTCCAAGATGTGCTGTATGCTGAGTGCAGCTTCCCATCCCTATGTCATTAATTGCTCACGTGGTGTAGACAGTTAATTGACCCATCTATACCAGAATATGTCAACCTTGCGGGTGCAAACTGGTAGCTATCCACTCCATGAGCACATAGGGATAATAAGGGCAGATGGAATCCTGGTCCAGTGTGTCAAGGTGGGAGCAAACGGTAGTAGTTCGATTTGCTTTGCCCTAGAAATTGAGAGGTGGTCCCATTCCAACTGGCAATAGGGAAGGGGACCTTCCTTCTGTATTGTTTGCCTCCTGTTTGGTGAAAATAAAGATGGCAAGGGGACCTTCAATGGAATTGAGACCTTTGACATTGGAATCATAAGATCTACTAGAAATAAATGTATTTATGTTGTGTGGCTGTTACTTTCTTTATTTTTTTCTTTTGCTTCTCCAGTGATGGGTCCTTGTGCTTCATCTTTTTTTCTATTTATTATATACATTCATAACCATTCCATACTTAATATATTTACACTTAAAGCTTGGTTTTAGCTTCATGATAACATGGGTCTTGTCTACTTCCCTTATTGCTGAGGCCTCAGCACCTAGAGAGTACTGAGACATACTCTCAGTATGTGGAATGACGCTTGAATTCACGATTCACTTTTCATCTCTTGATGTTTATATTTGAGCGACCTAGCTGTCCAGTGGACTTGTATGGATGATTTATGTTTTCCTCCAAATGAAGAGTTAAACAGATAGCTCATAGGTTATTCTGGTATAGAATAGACCCCTTTGAAAACCAGCCTGAGGCTTTTTTTTTTTTTTAAATATATGACGCTAGTTTGATCTTCTGACAAAAATACTACTTTTAATTGCTGTGCAGTCTTTAGTTGCTCTCATAACCTCTGGAACAGTGAGATGGTAACACATTCAATTCTTTGTCTTTAGAGATTTTGCTTTTTGACTTGGTTATTGGCAGTCCATGACATTTAATTAGAATTGCCTCTGGATGGAACACTTTAATATGTATTTTTTATTTAAAGCTAAAAACAAAGAAAATCCAAATGCATTTGTTTTGTATTTTAAAATAAGTTACTTTGTTTTGCTTTTGTTTTGCAAAAAGATATAATAATGAAAATAATGCAACAATGATATTTTCTAAAATGTTTCATTATTTCCACTTTTGTTTATGGAGTTTATAAGCTATGGTCTCTGAATATTCAAAGAGTTTAGGAACTAGATTTCCCTTTTAATTTGGCAACACTTTATGCATTTAAATTATTATGAAACCATAGAGAAAAAAATTCAATGTGTATCATAAGAATAGTTGGGTTTTTTTGTTGTTGTTTTGTTTTATTTTATATTTTGTTTTTTGTTTTTTGTTTTTTGTTTTTACCTAGGATGTGGGTATAGTTTGTGGTTGAGAATAATTTCCAAACTACCAAATCATTGGGATACTGGAGAGTACAAAATAAAAATAAAGGTAGCTGGGCTCAGGTCTAGGATGTGGAAGTGATCTTTCAAAAAAAATTTTTTTGGAAAAATTCCCCAGTGGTTTCTGATGATAAGCAAAGTCTTTTTTAGAACATTGGATCAATGAGTTCAAGGTCATCGGTGTGATTTGTCTGCTGGCCTATTGATTGTGCTCTGTTCTGTGACCTGAGGCCTGCTTCTGACCCTGACCAACTCTTGGATGATGGGGTGGCTGTGGTCATCTTCTCTAAAGGCAGCTCATTTTGTTAACTATGCCAAGCAGCAGCCTTATCACTGGGGGCTTCTTTCTTAATTTTCTAAAAATCTGTAGTCAGCAGAGGGGTGTTGTTGAGCTGCCACGAGTTGATATTTAGTGGTCCTTTGCAGTATCCACTGAAACTGGAATTCAGAAACTCAACTTCCTTCTGGAAGTGTAGCTTTTAACTCTGCCTTGGTGTGGGATATGTTTTGGGGATGTCTGATCAAAAGTGCTGGAATCAGATCACCCAGGTTTTAATTCTGCTAGTTTCATATACTAGGGGTGTGATCTTGGCAGCCAAATTACTTAACTTCTGAGACCCTCTATTTTCCCATTGGCAAGAAGTCAATAATAATGATGTAAGGTTGTTGGAGACACAAAATACTGCCTATACATGCAAAAAAGTAAGTGTTCAGTAAATGTTAATGGCTGGTATTATAACCCTATTACTAACTACAAATTTTGAATTAAGACTCTAGAGACAACTTGTCATTGTTTTAAAGCAGTGCTACTCGTAATTGTTTCTTAATTATTGTCTTCTTTGTCCTCTCTGGAGTTTTTATTCACCTCACAAATTCTGATTTAGTATTGATTATATGCCGGCAGAGTACTAGGCATTGGGAATACTGTGGTGGAGAAAAGAGGCAAGACGTAAATGAGGGCCTAAAAAATTTACCTGTTTTCTTGACATTTGGGATGTTTTTCAGTCTTGGAATATTATAAATAAAGCTGCTATAAACAGTTGTGTGTAGGTGTCTGTATGAATGCATTCTTTTTTTTTCTCTTGGGTCAACACTTGGGGGACCAGCAGTATGGGACCAGCTGGACCATACAGTAGACACGTATTTAATTTTTTAAGAAGCTGCCAAACTTTTTTTTTTCAAAATGGTCGTACCACTTTGTATTCTAACCAGCAGTTCATGGGAGCTCCATTTCCTTACATCTTCCCCAACACTTGGTATGGTCAGTCTTTTTAATTATCTGAGAGGTGTGTATACTGGTAGGTGTATAATGCTATCTCATTGTGGTTTTTATTCATAGCTCCTTAATGACCAATGATGTAGAGCATCTTCTCATGTATCTGTTTGTTACCTGGTGTATTCTGGTATAGAATATATATCTCTGTGTATCTTCTTTTGGTGAAATGGCTACACAGATCATTTGCTCACTTCTTATTTGGGTTCTTTGTCTTAATTGTATTGTGAAGGTTCTTTATTTGCTCCAGACTGAGATGTCCTATTTTAGATGTCTGCTTGGCAAGTATTTTCTCACAGTTTCTAGTTTATCTTTTCATTGTTAATAGTGTCTGTTGAAGAACAGAAGTTTTTAATTTGACATAGCCCAACTTATCAATCCATTCCTTTATTAATCATGTTTTTGGTGTTATTTCTAAGAACTCTCTGCCTAAGGCAGGATCATAGAGATTTTCTTCTAGAAGTTTTACAGTTTGAAGTTTTATGATTAAGTTTGAGTTAATCAGTGTATATGTTGTAAGATATGGGTTAAGGTGAGTAACACATACATCCAGTTGTTTCAACATTTGTTGAAAAGACTATTTTTTTCTGTATGGCGTTGCCTTTGTACTTTTTTCAAAAAAGCAGTTGATCATATATATGTGTCGGTCTATTTTTTTAATGTTTATTTATTTATTTTGAGAGAGGGAGAGACAGCAGGGCAGAGAAAGAGAGGGAGAGAGTGAGAGAGAGAATCACAAGCAGGTCCATGCTGTCAGTGCAGAGGCTGATTTGGGGCTCAAACTCACGAACTATGAGATCATGACCTTAGCCAGAATCAAGAATCAGATGCTTAACTGACTGAGCCACCTAGTCACCCCTCTATAGGTCTATTTCTGTATTTTGTCTTTTCTACTGGTCTGCCTTGACACTGATACAAACTGTCTTGGTTACTGTAATGTTCTCGTAAGCTTTGAAGTCAGGTAGTGTCTGCCCTCCAGTTTGTTCTTCAGTTGTTACTTTTTAAGTAGAATATAATGGTTAATAGTGTGTGTATGACATCAGCCTTTAGAGAAGTAAAACTGAAACTTTGCTTTATCACTCTGGTTAATAAATTATCATGATCTGGCATTCTACTAGATGTCTTTCTCTTAAGATAATTTGTTGTTTTTTATTTTTCTGAGACATTTCAGAATATCCCCAAATAGCTGAGAGATGAGTTATGTACAAGTCCATTCGTGTATTCTTTAGTTTTTGCTGTTATTTTGCAAAATATTTAATGATATAATTATTTAGCATTTAGAAAGTAACTTCACAGTGCTTGTCGCAAGACTCGTCCAACTCTGGTAGATTCTAAAGTGGATTGCAGAATCCGTCCAGGAGGGTTGTGGTTGGGTTTTGGTTTGCTTGTTCTATGAGGTGCCCCAGTGGAGAGAGTCTAAAATGGAGCCTGGAGACCCATAGACTTTTGGGGGTGATTTATAATCAGGGCTATCAACACACTTCCTTTTCTGCTTCTTTGACCACATGTACATAATAAAAGCAGCAGCTTTTATTCATTGGCTGCTTAATATATTCTGGTCACTGTGCTAAGTATTTCACACAAATTGTTGTATTTGGTACTTAGATTGTCTGTGTAGGTAGCTTCTGTCAGTGCCTCTTTGACTTGGAGAGAGGTTAAAAAACTTATCAGAGGCCACACAATTAGAAATGATGGATCCTGTATTTGATCCTTTCCTCACTTCCCCGAATAATCTTTTGTTCCGAACTACTGTGCTGTAATACCCTTTGCACTGAAAGAATGAAAGGGATTCAAAACTTGAAATACAACTTAAATAGACCATTGATCTCTGGAATTCTTGCTTTCTATGTCCAAAATGTTTTCTTTTGAACTACTGGATGAAAAAGTCTCATGGTATTTAGAGATAGGGCCCTGTGGGTCAAACTGCTTGAATAAATAAATACATCATTTATTTATTGAGTAACTCACCACAAATCTGATATCTGTATAGCAGGCACGTAGAGATACTGAGTATACAGCAGCGAAACAAACAAAGAAACAGACACAAAGGTCCTTCTTTGATGAAGGTTATTTTCTGTTGGGAAGGGACATATGATGAACAACTTTGAGATAATACAGGTGAATTATTCTACGAGCTGGATGCAGTGTCCTTCTCTGATCCCGGGCTAATGGTCTGTATGGTGACAAAACTTGTATTGAAATTACCCTTGATTTCAGACAGGAGACCCAACCTGTCTGTCCCTGGCAGTTTCAAATGCTCTGTGTAGTTTCGTAGACCATCTGCTTTATTTTAGCTGAGATCATTGGCCGTACTTTCTAGCATTGAGTTTTCTGCAAGACCACTCATCTCTCCCTGTGCCCTTCAAATGTATGAGTGCAGCCCCCCCCCCCAAACATATAATAATTGTTGTTCTAGAATAAATAGCATTTGCATAAACACAAGAGAGAACGTTTCTGTTGGGCTCAAAGAGAATTTCTCAAAGTTGACTCAGGAGCAGCTTGAAAACAAACATTAAAAAACAAATATTAAAAACAACTTTTAAAAGGAAGAAGGAAATGATCTATGTATCATCTTAATGGTTTTATTTCAAGAGTGAGGGAAATAACCCAAAATATCCAGGTCTTTTTCTTCTAAGACTCTTTTGCATAAGGTCTTACTCCACTTGTCCCACCCTTTGCCTTTTGGTTTTGCTCTGGTGTCCAGGATGGATGCATGAGGTGGAAAAATAACTAAGAAGTGGTCAAAGCAGTAGGTTAGACCACCCCGTTAACTCTGGAGGTATGACTCAATTTTGTAGCATTTTAAATAGCAAGAAAACGTTCTAGGAGTATTACTCTCCTTGGGCATAGTTATGTCTTGTCCCTGTCTCCAATGCAGTTGAATAGTAAAGGATTTCCATTTTTCTGCTTTACCTGATGAAATTTTAAAAACAAAACAAAATAAAACTCTTTTGTTTTTAATCCTATGTCACTCCTTTATTTGGGATGAGTTACCAGATGGACTCATTTCCCTTTATCACTTCCTTCCCATTTAAAAAAAAAAATGACTGGGTGGTAGAATTTTTTAAAAGATTCAACGATGCAAGATGAAAAAAAAATAGTTGTGCTTTAATAAATGTAACACAATGATTACTCTTAAAAAGTTTATACAATAACAATAATGTTATATATTCTATTACATAAAGGTAAAATAGCATTACATAAAAATGAAATAGTAGCTTTTTTTGTATACAAAATTATTTGTATATCTGTGGTGGGTTTATGACAGTGCAGTTCAATGTTTTATGAAGATGTGGGGAAATGGACACTCCATACACTGCCTGTAATAATGTAAATTGGTATAATTTGAGGGGTGGAAATTTGGCAAAATGCACCAAGAGCTTCAGTGTTTTGTTGATATCCTTTTGTCTGGTAATTCCACTTAGGATTTATTTTTCTCTTTTGGAGAAAGGAATAAAGAGCACTCTGAGAGTATCTGTTTGTACTTGAGCAAACACAATTTCTGAAGATTGTATCAGAATTAGTTCCCTTGTAGTATCAGTTCTGCTTTTAAGTTGAGATTATTTGTGTTTTAAATGTTTAATATTTAAAAAAAATTAAAAGGGGTGCCTGAGTGGCTCAGTCGGTTAAACGTCTGACTTTGGCTGAGGTCTTGATCTCACAGGTTGTGGGTTTGAGCCCCACGTCAGGCTCTGTGCTGACAGCTCGTAGCCTGGAGCCTGCTTCTGATTCTGTGTCTTCCGCTTGGTCTGCCCCTCCTCTGCTCACTCTCTGTCTCTCAAAAATAAATAAACATTAAAATAAGTAAATAAAATATGTTTAACATGAAACAAATCCCTAGAAAATATATCTTTAATGCTTATTGTTATAGGATATGGCAATTTATTTACCAGTTGCTAAATTGTGTTTTTAATTTTTTTTTTAACGTTTATTCATTTTTTGAGAGACAGAGAGAGACAGAGCGTGAGCGGGGGAGGGGCAGAGAGCGAGGGAGACACACAATCTGAAGCAGGCTTCAGGCTCTGAACTGACAGCATACAGCCCGACGCGGAGCTCGAACCCACAAACCGTGAGATCCTGACCTGAGCCCAAGTCGGATGCTCAACTCTCTGAGCCACCCAGGCGCCCGTACTAAAATGTGTTTTTAAAAACACTGTCAGGAGATGGTATTATAAAAGTTGGGACATTGATGCTATGATTGTGTGAGTTCTAACTTGAAAGGCAAATTGAGTTGCGACAGAGGTGATTCTTTGTTATCATATAAGGTTTTAATCTTTTAAATTTGAATATTGTAGCGAGTGATTGTGTTTAAATAGTGAATCTATTTGCACATAGAAGCTTGCGTTTTTTTTTAAAAAGCTGATTTTCCAATGTTAAGCCAGATTTTATAGAGTGACACCTTTATTATAATATTTTGAGATTAGTTCCTTAATAGGATTATTAAAAATAATTTTGGGGAAATAATTTAAATGCAGTGTTTGTTTTTTCACACTCTTTAAATTTCACTTTGGGAGATTGATGACAGTGCAGTCAGTACAAATGGAGCAAATGACAATGGAAGATCTCTTCCTAATAAGGCTGGGGTAAGCAATAATTAGGAAAACAATGTTGATAACATAAATAACAAGTGCAAGATTAGTACCTAGAATATATAAAGAACTCCTGAATATCAGTAAGAGTGGGGTAGAAGGAAGGACAAAGAATATACAGAGACAATTCACAAGAGCTCAACATGATTTATGATCTGAGAACTGCAAATTAATCAATAACCATATAATCTTTCAAATACAATCAGATTGGCCAAAATTAGAAAGTCTGATAATATCATGTTTGGACAGAACAGAGAAATCACAACCCTCATATGTTGCTAGCGGGGGCACAGTTTGTACAAATACCTTGGGAACAATTTGGCAACATTTAACGAAGTTTTTAATGCATGGAACCTACTCTGTAGCAATTCCTGTAAAGAAACTGTAAAGGGGACATGCACAGGGATGTTCCCTGCAGTATTTGTTTTATTTTTTTTATTAAAAAAAAATTTTTTTTTCAACGTTTATTTATTTTTGGGACAGAGAGAGACAGAGCATGAAC
>NW_024422553.1:0-8414 GCF_014898765.1 Herpailurus yagouaroundi | reverse complement strand
TTTCAACGTTTATTTATTTTTGGGACAGAGAGAGACAGAGCATGAACAGGGGAGGGGCAGAGAGAGAGGGAGACACAGAATCGGAAACAGGCTCCAGGCTCCGAGCCATCAGCCCAGAGCCTGATGCGGGGCTCGAACTCACGGACCGCGAGATCGTGACCTGGCTGAAGTCGGACGCTTAACCGACTGTGCCACCCAGGCGCCCCTAAAATTATTTTTTAATAACAGTTTTTGCCATTGCTGTTTTGCCAAGGTTCAGATAAATTTTATGGGTCTGAGCACGTTTGTTTTCAATTTAGGAACCCAAGTTTTGAGCTATTATGCCAGTGGCTACTCTTCTGCTCACCCTCCGCCCCTCTCCTACCCACCATAGTTCGTATTTCTTGAAGATGATTTTGTCAGACTACACTCAGAATGAAGAGTGTGTGAGCCCATGGACATGAGTGATCACTTTTAATTGTTTTTTCTCCTCATGGCCCCCGGTCAGTTTGAGAGAAGGACCACCGGCCCTGTCTTGTGCATACCTCCGCATTTCCCCATAGATTGTTACCAGATGAAGAAACTGATTAGTATCATAGTAAATTCTGAATATAGACCTTGAACATGTCCTCACCTATCCAGCATTACTTGGAGCCTCCAAGATGTGCTGTATGCTGAGTGCAGCTTCCCATCCCTATGTCATTAATTGCTCACGTGGTGTAGACAGTTAATTGACCCATCTATACCAGAATATGTCAACCTTGCGGGTGCAAACTGGTAGCTATCCACTCCATGAGCACATAGGGATAATAAGGGCAGATGGAATCCTGGTCCAGTGTGTCAAGGTGGGAGCAAACGGTAGTAGTTCGATTTGCTTTGCCCTAGAAATTGAGAGGTGGTCCCATTCCAACTGGCAATAGGGAAGGGGACCTTCCTTCTGTATTGTTTGCCTCCTGTTTGGTGAAAATAAAGATGGCAAGGGGACCTTCAATGGAATTGAGACCTTTGACATTGGAATCATAAGATCTACTAGAAATAAATGTATTTATGTTGTGTGGCTGTTACTTTCTTTATTTTTTTCTTTTGCTTCTCCAGTGATGGGTCCTTGTGCTTCATCTTTTTTTCTATTTATTATATACATTCATAACCATTCCATACTTAATATATTTACACTTAAAGCTTGGTTTTAGCTTCATGATAACATGGGTCTTGTCTACTTCCCTTATTGCTGAGGCCTCAGCACCTAGAGAGTACTGAGACATACTCTCAGTATGTGGAATGACGCTTGAATTCACGATTCACTTTTCATCTCTTGATGTTTATATTTGAGCGACCTAGCTGTCCAGTGGACTTGTATGGATGATTTATGTTTTCCTCCAAATGAAGAGTTAAACAGATAGCTCATAGGTTATTCTGGTATAGAATAGACCCCTTTGAAAACCAGCCTGAGGCTTTTTTTTTTTTTTAAATATATGACGCTAGTTTGATCTTCTGACAAAAATACTACTTTTAATTGCTGTGCAGTCTTTAGTTGCTCTCATAACCTCTGGAACAGTGAGATGGTAACACATTCAATTCTTTGTCTTTAGAGATTTTGCTTTTTGACTTGGTTATTGGCAGTCCATGACATTTAATTAGAATTGCCTCTGGATGGAACACTTTAATATGTATTTTTTATTTAAAGCTAAAAACAAAGAAAATCCAAATGCATTTGTTTTGTATTTTAAAATAAGTTACTTTGTTTTGCTTTTGTTTTGCAAAAGATATAATAATGAAAATAATGCAACAATGATATTTTCTAAAATGTTTCATTATTTCCACTTTTGTTTATGGAGTTTATAAGCTATGGTCTCTGAATATTCAAAGAGTTTAGGAACTAGATTTCCCTTTTAATTTGGCAACACTTTATGCATTTAAATTATTATGAAACCATAGAGAAAAAAATTCAATGTGTATCATAAGAATAGTTGGGTTTTTTTGTTGTTGTTTTGTTTTATTTTATATTTTGTTTTTTGTTTTTTGTTTTTTGTTTTTACCTAGGATGTGGGTATAGTTTGTGGTTGAGAATAACTTCCAAACTACCAAATCATTGGGATATTGGAGAGTACAAAATAAAAATAAAGGTAGCTGGGCTCAGGTCTAGGATGTGGAAGTGATCTTTCAAAAAAAATTTGTTTGGAAAAATTCCCCAGTGGTTTCTGATGATAAGCGAAGTCTTTTTTAGAACATTGGATCAATGAGTTCAAGGTCATCGGTGTGATTTGTCTGCTGGCCTATTGATTGTGCTCTGTTCTGTGACCTGAGACCTGCTTCTGACCCTGACCAACTCTTGGATGATGGGGTGGCTGTGGTCATCTTCTCTAAAGGCAGCTCATTTTGTTAACTATGCCAAGCAGCAGCCTTATCACTGGGGGCTTCTATCTTAATTTTCTAAAAATCTGTAGTCAGCAGAGGGGTGTTGTTGAGCTGCCACGAGTTGATATTTAGTGGTCCTTTGCAGTATCCACTGAAACTGGAATTCAGAAACTCAACTTCCTTCTGGAAGTGTAGCTTTTAACTCTGCCTTGGTGTGGGATATGTTTTGGGGATGTCTGATCAAAAGTGCTGGAATCAGATCACCCAGGTTTTAATTCTGCTTCTTTCATATACTAGGGGTGTGATCTTGGCAGCCAAATTACTTAACTTCTGAGACCCTCTATTTTCCCATTGGCAAGAAGTCAATAATAATGATGTAAGGTTGTTGGAGACACAAAATACTGCCTATACATGCAAAAAAGTAAGTGTTCAGTAAATGTTAATGGCTGGTATTATAACCCTATTACTAACTACAAATTTTGAATTAAGACTCTAGAGACAACTTGTCATTGTTTTAAAGCAGTGCTACTCGTAATTGTTTCTTAATTATTGTCTTCTTTGTCCTCTCTGGAGTTTTTATTCACCTCACAAATTCTGATTTAGTATTGATTATATGCCGGCAGAGTACTAGGCATTGGGAATACTGTGGTGGAGAAAAGAGGCAAGACGTAAATGAGGGCCTAAAAAATTTACCTGTTTTCTTGACATTTGGGATGTTTTTCAGTCTTGGAATATTATAAATAAAGCTGCTATAAACAGTTGTGTGTAGGTGTCTGTATGAATGCATTCTTTTTTTTTCTCTTGGGTCAACACTTGGGGGACCAGCAGTATGGGACCAGCTGGACCATACAGTAGACACGTATTTAATTTTTTAAGAAGCTGCCAAACTTTTTTTTTTCAAAATGGTCGTACCACTTTGTATTCTAACCAGCAGTTCATGGGAGCTCCATTTCCTTACGTCTTCCCCAACACTTGGTATGGTCAGTCTTTTTAATTATCTGAGAGGTGTGTATACTGGTAGGTGTATAATGCTATCTCATTGTGGTTTTTATTCATAGCTCCTTAATGACCGATGATGTAGAGCATCTTCTCATGTATCTGTTTGTTACCTGGTATATTCTGGTATAGAATATATATCTCTGTGTATCTTCTTTTGGTGAAATGGCTACACAGATCATTTGCTCACTTCTTATTTGGGTTCTGTGTCTTAATTGTATTATGAAGGTTCTTTATTTGCTCCAGACTGAGATGTCCTATTTTAGATGTCTGCTTGGCAAGTATTTTCTCACAGTTTCTAGTTTATCTTTTCATTGTTAATAGTGTCTGTTGAAGAACAGAAGTTTTTAATTTGACATAGCCCAACTTACCAATCCATTCCTTTATTAATCATGTTTTTGGTGTTATTTCTAAGAACTCTCTGCCTAAGGCAGGATCATAGAGATTTTCTTCTAGAAGTTTTACAGTTTGAAGTTTTATGATTAAGTTTGAGTTAATCAGTGTATATGTTGTAAGATATGGGTTAAGGTGAGTAACACATACATCCAGTTGTTTCAACATTTGTTGAAAAGACTATTTTTTTCTGTATGGCGTTGCCTTTGTACTTTTTTCAAAAAAGCAGTTGATCATATATATGTGTCGGTCTATTTTTTTAATGTTTATTTATTTATTTTGAGAGAGGGAGAGACAGCAGGGCAGAGAAAGAGAGGGAGAGAGTGAGAGAGAGAATCACAAGCAGGTCCATGCTGTCAGTGCAGAGCCTGATTTGGGGCTCAAACTCACGAACTATGAGATCATGACCTTAGCCAGAATCAAGAATCAGATGCTTAACTGACTGAGCCACCTAGTCACCCCTCTATAGGTCTATTTCTGTATTTTGTCTTTTCTACTGGTCTGCCTTGACACTGATACAAACTGTCTTGGTTACTGTAATGTTCTCGTAAGCTTTGAAGTCAGGTAGTGTCTGCCCTCCAGTTTGTTCTTCAGTTGTTACTTTTTAAGTAGAATATAATGGTTAATAGTGTGTGTATGACATCAGCCTTTAGAGAAGTAAAACTGAAACTTTGCTTTATCACTCTGGTTAATAAATTATCATGATCTGGCATTCTACTAGATGTCTTTCTCTTAAGATAATTTGTTGTTTTTTATTTTTCTGAGACATTTCAGAATATCCCCAAATAGCTGAGAGATGAGTTATGTACAAGTCCATTCGTGTATTCTTTAGTGTTTGCTGTTATTTTGCAAAATATTTAATGATATAATTATTTAGCATTTAGAAAGTAACTTCACAGTGCTTGTCGCAAGACTCGTCCAACTCTGGTAGATTCTAAAGTGGATTGCAGAATCCGTCCAGGAGGGTTGTGGTTGGGTTTTTGTTTGCTTGTTCTATGAGGTGCCCCAGTGGAGAGAGTCTAAAATGGAGCCTGGCGACCCATAGACTTTTGGGGGTGATTTATAATCAGGGCTATCAACACACTTCCTTTTCTGCTTCTTTGACCACATGCACATAATAAAAGCAGCAGCTTTTATTCATTGGCTGCTTAATATATTCTGGTCACTGTGCTAAGTATTTCACACAAATTGTTGTATTTGGTCCTTAGATTGTCTGTGTAGGTAGCTTCTGTCAGTGCCTCTTTGACTTGGAGAGAGGTTAAAAAACTTATCAGAGGCCACACAATTAGAAATGATGGATCCTGTATTTGATCCTTTCCTCGCTTCCCCGAATAATCTTTTGTTCCGAACTACTGTGCTGTAATACCCTTTGCACTGAAAGAATGAAAGGGATTCAAAACTTGAAATACAACTTAAATAGACCATTGATCTCTGGAATTCTTGCTTTCTATGTCCAAAATGTTTTCTTTTGAACTACTGGATGAAAAAGTCTCATGGCATTTAGAGATAGGGCCCTGTGGGTCAAACTGCTTGAATAAATAAATACATCATTTATTTATTGAGTAACTCACCACAAATCTGATATCTGTATAGCAGGCACGTAGAGATACTGAGTATACAGCAGCGAAACAAACAAAGAAACAGACACAAAGGTCCTTCTTTGATGAAGGTTATTTTCTGTTGGGAAGGGACATATGATGAACAACTTTGAGATAATACAGGTGAATTATTCTACGAGCTGGATGCAGTGTCCTTCTCTGATCCCGGGCTAATGGTCTGTATGGTGACAAAACTTGTATTGAAATTACCCTTGATTTCAGACAGGAGACCCAACCTGTCTGTCCCTGGCAGTTTCGAATGCTCTGTGGAGTTTCGTAGACCATCTGCTTTATTTTAGCTGAGATCATTGGCTGTACTTTCTAGCATTGAGTTTTCTGCAAGACCACTCATCTCTCCCTGTGCCCTTCAAATGTATGAGTGCAGCCCCCCCCCCCAAACATATAATAATTGTTGTTCTAGAATAAATAGCATTTGCATAAACACAAGAGAGAACGTTTCTGTTGGGCTCAAAGAGAATTTCTCAAAGTTGACTCAGGAGCAGCTTGAAAACAAACATTAAAAAACAAATATTAAAAACAACTTTTAAAAGGAAGAAGGAAATGATCTATGTATCATCTTAATGGTTTTATTTCAAGAGTGAGGGAAATAACCCAAAATATCCAGGTCTTTTTCTTCTAAGACTCTTTTGCATAAGGTCTTACTCCACTTGTCCCACCCTTTGCCTTTTGGTTTTGCTCTGGTGTCCAGGATGGATGCATGAGGTGGAAAAATAACTAAGAAGTGGTCAAAGCAGTAGGTTAGACCACCCTGTTAACTCTGGAGGTATGACTCAATTTTGTAGCATTTTAAATAGCAAGAAAACGTTCTAGGAGTATTACTCTCCTTGGGCATAGTTATGTCTTGTCCCTGTCTCCAATGCAGTTGAATAGTAAAGGATTTCCATTTTTCTGCTTTACCTGATGAAATTTTAAAAACAAAACAAAATAAAACTCTTTTGTTTTTAATCCTATGTCACTCCTTTATTTGGGATGAGTTACCAGATGGACTCATTTCCCTTTATCACTTCCTTCCCATTTAAAAAAAAAATGACTGGGTGGTAGAATTTTTTAAAAGATTCAATGATGCAAGATGAAAAAAAAATAGTTGCGCTTTAATAAATGTAACACAATGATTACTCTTAAAAAGTTTATACAATAACAATAATGTTATATATTCTATTACATAAAGGTAAAATAGCATTACATAAAAATGAAATAGTAGCTTTTTTTGTATACAAAATTATTTGTATATCTGTGGTGGGTTTATGACAGTGCAGTTCAATGTTTTATGAAGATGTGGGGAAATGGACACTCCATACACTGCCTGTAATAATGTAAATTGGTATAATTTGAGGGGTGGAAATTTGGCAAAATGCACCAAGAGCTTCAGTGTTTTGTTGATATCCTTTTGTCTGGTAATTCCACTTAGGATTTATTTTTCTCTTTTGGAGAAAGGAATAAAGAGCACTCTGAGAGTATCTGTTTGTACTTGAGCAAACACAATTTCTGAAGATTGTATCAGAATTAGTTCCCTTGTAGTATCAGTTCTGCTTTTAAGTTGAGATTATTTGTGTTTTAAATGTTTAATATTTAAAAAAAATTAAAAGGGGTGCCTGAGTGGCTCAGTCGGTTAAACGTCTGACTTTGGCTGAGGTCTTGATCTCACAGGTTGTGGGTTTGAGCCCCACGTCAGGCTCTGTGCTGACAGCTCGTAGCCTGGAGCCTGCTTCTGATTCTGTGTCTTCCGCTTGGTCTGCCCCTCCTCTGCTCATTCTCTGTCTCTCAAAAATAAATAAACATTAAAATAAGTAAATAAAATATGTTTAACATGAAATAAATCCCTAGAAAATATATCTTTAATGCTTATTGTTATAGGATATGGCAATTTATTTACCAGTTGCTAAATTGTGTTTTTAATTTTTTTTTAACGTTTATTCATTTTTTGAGAGACAGAGAGAGACAGAGCGTGAGCAGGGGAGGGGCAGAGAGCGAGGGAGACACACAATCTGAAGCAGGCTTCAGGCTCTGAACTGACAGCATAGAGCCCGACTTGGAGCTCGAACCCACAAACCGTGAGATCCTGACCTGAGCCCAAGTCGGATGCTCAACTCTCTGAGCCACCCAGGCGCCCGTACTAAAATGTGTTTTTAAAAACACTGTCAGGAGATGGTATTATAAAAGTTGGGACATTGATGCTATGATTGTGTGAGTTCTAACTTGAAAGGCAAATTGAGTTGCAACAGAGGTGATTCTTTGTTATCATATAAGGTTTTAATCTTTTAAATTTGAATATTGTAGCGAGTGATTGTGTTTAAATAGTGAATCTATTTGCACATAGAAGCTTGCGTTTTTTTTAAAAAGCTGATTTTCCAATGTTAAGCCAGATTTTATAGAGTGACACCTTTATTATAATATTTTGAGATTAGTTCCTTAATAGGATTATTAAAAATAATTTTGGGGAAATAATTTAAATGCAGTGTTTGCTTTTTCACACTCTTTAAATTTCACTTTGGGAGATTGATGACAGTGCAGTCAGTACAAATGGAGCAAATGACAATGGAAGATCTCTTCCTAATAAGGCTGGGGTAAGCAATAATTAGGAAAACAATGTTGATAACATAAATAACAAGTGCAAGATTAGTACCTAGAATATATAAAGAACTCCTGAATATCAGTAAGGGTGGGGTAGAAGGAAGGACAAAGAATATACAGAGACAATTCACAAGAGCTCAACATGATTTATGATCTGAGAACTGCAAATTAATCAATAACCATATAATCTTTCAAATACAATCAGATTGGCCAAAATTAGAAAGTCTGATAATATCATGTTTGGACAGAACAGAGAAATCACAACCCTCATATGTTGCTAGCGGGGGCACAGTTTGTACAAATACCTTGGGAACAATTTGGCAACATTTAACGAAGTTTTTAATGCATGGAACCTACTCTGTAGCAATTCCTGTAAAGAAACTGTAAAGGGGACATGCACAGGGATGTTCCCTGCAGTATTTGTTTTATTTTTTTTATTAAAAAAAAATTTTTTTTTCAACGTTTATTTATTTTTGGGACAGAGAGAGACAGAGCATGAAC
>NW_024422552.1:0-1259 GCF_014898765.1 Herpailurus yagouaroundi | reverse complement strand
TCCCCCTGGAGGGCCACACGAGGGTCCAGGGGACTGACAGCCTGAGCTGGGTCCCTGGGACCATCCTCCTGGAGGGCCACACGGAGGGTCTAGGGGACAGGGGATAGGCTGAGTTGGGTCCCCGGGATGGTCCATCCTGGAGGGCCACACGAGGGTCCAGGGGACAGACAGGCTGAGATGGGTCCCGGGACCATCCCCCCTGGAGGACCACACGGAGCTTCCAGGGGACAGGGGACGGGCTGAGCTGGGTCCTGGGGCCGTACCCCTGGAGGGCCACACGAGGGTCCAGGGGACAGATGGGCTAACCTGGGTCCCGGGACTGTCCCCCTGGAGGGCCACACGAGGGTCCAGGGGACAGACAGCCTGAGCTGGGTCCCTGGGACCATCCTCCTGGAGGGCCACACGGAGGGTCCAGGGGACAGACAGGCTGAGCCAGGTCCCGGGACCATCCCCTGTGGAGGGCCACACGAGGGTCCAGGGGACAGACAGGCTGAGCTGGGTTCCTGGGACTGTCCCCCTGAAGGGCCACACGAGGGCCCAGGGGACAGACAGGCTGAGCTGGGTCCCAGGGACCATCCCCCCTGGATGGCCACACGGAGGGTCTAGGGGATGGACGGGCTGAACTGGGTCCCCGGGACCATGCCCCCTGGAGGGCCACACGGAGGGTCTAGGGGACGGGGGACAGGCTGAGCTGGGTCCCCAGGATGGTCCATCCTGGAGGGCCACACGAGCGTCCAGGGGACAGACAGCCTGAGCCGGGTCCCCGGGACCATCCCCCCTGGAGGGCCACACGAGGGCCCAGGGGACAGATGGGCTAAGCTGGGTCCCGGGACTGTCCACCCTGGAGGGCCACACGAGGGTCCAGGGGACAGACAGGCTGAGCTGGGTCCCCGGGACTGTCCCCCTGGAGGGCCACACGAGGGTCCAGGGGACAGACAGGCTGAGCTGGGTCCCGGGACCGTCCCCCTGGAGGGCCACACGAGGGTCCAGGGGACAGACAGCCTAAGCTGGGTCCCCGGGACCATCCCCCCTGGATGGTCACACGGAGGGTCTAGGGGACAGGGGACAGGCTGAGCTGGGTCCGCGGGATGGTCCATCCTGGAGGGCCACACGAGGGTCCAGGGGACGGACGAGCTGAGCTGGGTCCCGGGACCGTCCCCCTGGAGGGCCACACGAGGGTCCAGGGGACTGACAGCCTGAGCTGGGTCCCTGGGACCATCCTCCTGGAGGGCCACACGGAGGGTCTAGGGGACAGGGGA
>NW_024422551.1:0-3688 GCF_014898765.1 Herpailurus yagouaroundi | reverse complement strand
TAAAGTAACCTCCTATTACTTCTAACTTTCTATGGATGTTACCTCTTGTCACACAGGAACTGAAAATCCTCACTTGGCATTGTCATTAACTGGCACTTCAGAGACAGGAGTCCCTGTACACAGACACTGACTCTTTGCACAGTCTCAAGAAAATAAAAGTTCGCGCTCCTAAAGTCAGCTCCCATTTTTACCCATGGACTGTTTTCCCCACTACAGCTTTAAAATTCACAGTCTGATTACCCCCAGGCATCCTGAGTCAGCAAATGGGTTGAAACCAGGTTTACTGACTCTTTTTTAAAGGCCCTGAAAACCACACAGAGGTGCTCATTATTTTGAAAGGAGGTGTCTCATAAAGAAGAGGAACTATTTCTATCTCACTGGGTACACAGCTTGGAGGGCATGTTCCTAACACTACAAACTAGACAGACAAAATCTCAAGAGGAAGCCCTTGCTTTCAAGTTTTCTTTCCCTACTTCTGAGTCTCTAACTGGCATACACAAAGGATATATTTCTCTCTTTAGCATGGCATCACGTTGGTATTGGTGTGTGTGTGGGTGCACACGTGCATGTTTATATTCTGCTCATACTAGATATGTATTTTACTTTTTATATGCCTTGACTCTAGCACAGTAGGAGGATGGTTTTTATGAGTTTTACTGAATGCTTTAAATTGTGTCTGATTTCTACAGGTTGGAATTGATAAGTTTTCCAACACAAGACTCAGGACCACCTACATAAAAATCACCCAGAGGGTACCTGTTAAAAATGAGACCCCAAAGGCCCCACACCTCGATCTAGTAAATCAAAATACAGGTATAAGGTCCAGCCATCTACATTTGCACATGTTCTCAGGTATATTTATGATTTTCAAAGCTTAAAGACTTCTGGTGTATTGTATGAACTAACAACACTACAATATTTACCCAGATATTCATCTTTTCTTTAAGACCCAACAAGCTCTTGAAAGGAGAAGAAAAGAAAAAAGAAAAGAAAGAGAAGAAAAGTACTCCTACCCTTGAACTCCAGCCATTCCCATATAGTCCTTCTCTGTCTTCCACCCTATCCACAGGGCAATAAACTTCTCCTAAGATTTCCTTACTGGTCGGAATTTCAAACTACAAGTCCTAGTCCAGACTTCCCCCCAACCACACGCGCGCACACACACACACACACACAAAATGTCGAGAGTCATTTGGCACAATAGGTATTTAATGATCCAAACAAAGTTTTCTGAGTTCAATTAATGCTATATAATGGCTAAGCAATTCAAATGGAAACTACTTTAAGGACTTACTGATAAAATCACTTAAAAACCCCTCATTCTTTAAAAAAAAAATATCTGTCTAATTACACTCATTTTGGTTGATGTTTCTGACCCAAATACTACTTCTTTTAAGGATACTGATACAGTGCTGGAAAAGAAGTCATGGATATAAATACAACAGTGATTTGTCCTGGGAACTACTCCCAAATGAGGGAAAATAGATTACAAATGACTGCCTATCAAACAAAGCTCTTCTCCTGATAATATGCTCAGTAGGTGTCACAATATAAACTCCAGTTTCTTCCCAGGAATCTCAATCATGTGGAAAATGCTGCTGTCAGGCCCCAGGTTACTTATAAAAGTTACTGAATACTGGGTCACATGAAAAAAGAAAAATATATTAAAACATGCAGTCAAAATTTTTCTAAATCTTCAAGTTAGATGTGGGCAACTGAAAATTTCTTTCTGCTGTCCAGCAGGCTATCCTGTAGGATCATCAATGAGAGGGCTCCAACTCTCCACTTTCATCCCCCACTAACACTTTTAGTTACTCTATGTTCCAATCAAAATGAAGAACACAAAGTTCTTTGCCAACTTCCTATATCTCCCACCACCGTATTCATACCCAGAGTTACTGCTCTACTTGGGATCATCATCCATTTACTCTTCGTAAAATAATTACTGAGCCTATCACTTTCAAGAGAAGTTTTCCAGGGATTCCTGATTTGCCAGAGCTTTAAACACTGCCCCTAAAAATCAGTGAATGTCTGTTGTATTTTCAGTAAACACATAATAAGTGTTAAATAAAGTGAGTCGATGTCACAAAAGTGAATAATTTCAAGACTTACAATAATGTGACAGTAATCAAGACGTTGTGATACTGGTGAGGAACTGACAAATGTATCAGTGGCACAGAATAGAGAACCCAGATGTAGATTCCCATAAATACAGTCAACTGATCTTTGACAAATAAGGAACAGCCAGGTACCTGGGTGGCTCAGTTGGTCAAGCATCCAACTCTTAACTTCTTAGCTCAGGTCTGACTCTTGACTTCAGCTCAGGTCATGATATCTTGTCATGGTTCATGAGATTGAGTCTCACGTCAGGCTCTGTACTGACCACCTGGAGCCTCCCCTTCTACCCCTCCCCTGAGCATGCTGTGCACTCTCTCTTACACATAAAACAAACAAAAAGCAAAGGAAACAAAATGGAGCAAAGATAGTTTCTTTAACAAATGATAGGAATGAGTAGACATCCACATTCAAAAGAATGAATCTAGACACAGACCGTACACCCTTCACAAAAATTAACTAGAAATGTGTCACAGACCTAAATAGAAAATGGAAAACTATAAAAGTTCTAGAAGAAGAAAACCGAGATGACCTTGGGATACAGTGATGCCTTTTTAGATACAATGATGAAGATCTATGAAAGAAATAATTGATACACTGGACTTCATTAAAATTAAAATCTGCTCTACAAAAGACAGTATAAAGAGAATGAGAAGACAAGACAAAGACTGGGAGAAAATATTTGCAAAAGACACATCTGATAAAGAAATCTTATCCAAAATACATAAATAGCTCTTAAAATTCATAAATAAGAAAACAACCCGATTAAAAAATGAGCCAAACACCTTAACAGACATCTCACGAAAGATATACAGAAGGCAAATAAATGTATGAAAAGATGCATCACATCCTTTTATCAGAGAAATGATAAATTACGTAAATGAAAAAATAAAGTGGTCCATACAAATAATGGAATATTATTCAGGACTAAAATGAAGTGAACTATCAAACCATGATAAGACATGGAGACTTAAATGCATATTAATAAGTAAAAGAAGCCAATGTGAAAAGACACCATACTATATGATTCCAACTGTATGACACTCTGGAAAATCTAACGCTCCAGAGACAGCAAAAAAGACTAGTAATTGACAGTGACTGGTGAGTGAGGAAGGGGATGATAGGCAGAGCACAGAGAATTTTTAAGGCACTGAAAATACTCAGTATTATATTATAATGATGAACATATGTCATTATACATTTAACCAAATCCACAGAATGGGCAATACAAGAGTGAACCCTAAGGCAAACCATTAACTGTGTTTATAATGTGTCAGTGTGAGTTCATCCTTTGTAAAAATGTACCATTCTGGTGAGTTATGCTGACTGGGTAAAGCTACAGGGCCAGCATGTATATGGGAAATTTCGGTACCTTACTCTCCATTTTATTGTAAACGTAAAACTGCTCTAAAAATATTAAGTCTTCTTTTAAAAAGTGCATGGTGAAGCCAAATAAGCAAATCAAATCAAACTGTTTCACTACAAATTTGTTTCTTGAAGCAAGATTATCTAATCTCCATAAATTCTAATAGCCTCAGGTATCAATATAATTACTATCTTTTATCCTCCCAGA
>NW_024422550.1:0-3751 GCF_014898765.1 Herpailurus yagouaroundi | reverse complement strand
TAAAGTAACCTCCTATTACTTCTAACTTTCTATGGATGTTACCTCTTATCACACAGGAACTGAAAGTTCTCACTTGGCATTGTCATTAACTGGAACTTCAGAGAGAAGAGTGTCTGTACACAAACACTGACTCTTGGCACAGTCTCAGGAAAATAAAAGTTCGCGCTCCTAAAGTCAGCTCCCATTTTTACCCATGGACTGTTTCCCCCACTACAGCTTTAAAATTCACAGTCTGATTATCCCCAGGCATCCTGAATCAGCAAATGGGTTGAAACCAGGTTTATTTACTCTTTTTTAAAGGCCTTGAAAACCACATGGATGTGCTCATTATTTTGAAAGGAGATGTCTCATAAAGAAGAGGAACTATTTCTACCTCACTGGGTACACAGCTTGGAGGGCATGTTCCTAACACTACAAACTAGACAGACAAAGTCTATCTTAAGAGGCAGCCCTCACTTTCAAGTTTTCTTTCCCTACTTCTGGGTCTGTAACTGGCATACAAATACCCAATGGATAAATTTCTCTCTTTAGCATGGTATTACATTGGTGTTGGGAGTGTGTGTGTGTGTGTGTGTGTGCGCGCGCGCGCGCGCACGCATGCACGCACATGTTTATATTCTCCTCCTACTAGATATGTACTTTACTTTTTATATGCCTGGATCCTAGCACAGTAGCAGGATCGTTTTTATGAGTTTTACTGAATGCTTTAATTGTGTCTGATTTCTACAGGTTGGAATTGTAAAGTTTTCCAACTCAAAACTCAGGACCACCTACATAAAAATCACCCAGAGGGTACTTGTTAAAAATCAGACCCCAAAGGCCCCACACCTAGATCTACTAAATCAAAATATAGGTATAAGGCCCAGCCATCTATATTTTCACATGTTCTCAGGTATATTTGTGATTTTCAAAGTTGAAGGACTTCTCTTATAGTACATGAACTAACAACACTACAATATTTACCCAGATATTCACCTTTTCTTTAAGACCCAAGGAGAAGAAAAGAAAAAGAAAAAAGAAAAGAAAGAAAAGTACTCCTACCCTTGAACTCCAGTCATTCCCATATACTCCTTCTTGGTCTTCCACCCTATCCCATAGGGCAATAAACTTCTCCAAAGATTTCCTTGTCAGAACTTTCAACAAGTCCTAACCCAGGCATCACCCCAGCCCCCCCCCCCCAAAATGCTGAGGGTCATTTTGCACAATAGGTATTCAATGATCCAAAGCAAGTTTGCTGAGTTCAATTAATGGCTGTATAATGGCTTAGCAATTCAAATGGAAACTACTTTAAGGATTTACTGATAAAGCTACTTAAAAACCCCTCATTCTTTAAAAAAAAAAATCTGTCTAATTACACTCATTTTGGTTGACGTTTCTGACCCAAATACTACTTCTTTTAAGGATGTCTCTACAGTGCTCAGCTGATACAGCACTGGAAAAGAGGTCATGGATATAAATAGAACAGTGATTTGGCCTGGTAACTACTCCCAAATGAGGGAAAATAGATTCCAAATGACTGCCTATCAAATAAAGCTCTTCTGGTAATATGCTCAGTAGATCTAACAATATAAACTCCAGTTTCTTCCCAGGAATCTCAACCATGTGGAAAATGCTGCTGTCAAACCCAGGTTATTTACCATAAAAGTTATTGAATACTGGGTCACGTGAAAAAAGAAAAATATATTGAAACATGCATTCAAAATTTCTTTCTAAATCTTCAAGTTAGATGTGGGCAACTGAAAATTTCTTTCTGCTGTCCAGCAGGCTATCCTGTAGGATCATCAATGATACAGCTCCAAATCTCCACTTTCATCCCCCACTACCACTTTTACTCTATGCGCCAATCAAAATGAAGAACACAAAGTTCTTTGCCAACTTCCCATATCTCCCACCACCATGTTTATACTCAGAGTTACTGCTCTACTTGAAATCATCAACGATTTACTCTTTGTAAAATAATTACTGAGTCTATCACTTTCAAGAGAAGTTTTCCAGGGATTCCTGATTTGCCAGAACTTTAAACATTGCCCCTAAAAATCAGTGAATGTCTGCTATATTTTCAGTAAACACATAATGAGTGTAAAATTAAGTGAATTAATGTCACAAAAGTGAATAATTTTAAGACCTATGATAATGCTACAGTAATCAAGACCTTGTGATACTAGTGAAGGAACAGACAAATAGATCAGTGGCACAGAACAGAGAACCCAGATGTAGATTCTCAGAAATACAGTCAACTGATCTTTGACAAATAATGAAAGGCTGGGCACCTGAGTGGCTCAACTGGTCAAGTGTGCCACTCTTGACTTCTTAGCTCAGGTCTGACTCTTGACGTCAGCTCAGGTCATGATATCATGGTTCATGAGTCTGAGCCTCACATCAGGATCTGTACTGACCGTGTGGTGGAGCCTGTTTCCAATATGGTCTCTCCCTCCCTCTCTGCCCCTCCCCTGAGCATGCTGTGCTAGCTCTCACACACACAAAATAAACAAGCAAACAAAAAGGAAGCAATAGCAACAAAGTGGAGCAAAGACAGCTTCTTTAACAAATGATACTGGAACGAGTAGATATCCACATGCAAACGAATGAATCTAGACAGAGACCTTAGACCCTTCACAAAAATTAACTAGAAATGGCTCACAGACCTAAATGGAAAATGGAAAACTATAAAACTACTGTAAGAAGAAAACCTAGATGACCTTGGGATATGGTGATGCCTTTTTACATACAATACTGAAGACAAGATCTATGATAGAAATGACTGATACACTGGACTTCATTAAAATTAAAACCTTCTCTACAAAAGACAGTATCAAGAGAATGAGAAGACAAGACAAAGACTGGGAGAAAATATTTGCAAAAGACACATCTGATAAAAGAACTCTTACCCAAAATATAGAGACAGCTCTTAAAATTCACCAGTAAGAAAATAACCCGATTGAAAAATGGGCCAAACACCTTAATAGACATCTCACCAAAGATATACAGATAGCAAATAAGTATATGAAAAGATGCATCACATCCTATATCATCAGAGAAATGATAAATTAGATAAATGAACAAATAAACAGGGTCCATACAAACAATGGAATATTATTCAGCACTAAAACAAAATGAACCATCAAACCGTGATAAGACCTGGAGACTTAAATGCATATTAGTAAGTAAAAGAAACCAATCTGAAAAGGCATCATACTATATGATTCCAACTATATGACACTGTGGAAAAGGTAACACTATGGAGATAGCAAAAAGACTAGTAATTGACAGTTACTGGTGAGTGAGGAGGGGGATGACTAGGGATAGAATTTTTCAGGCATTGAAAATACTCAGTATGACATTAGAATAATGAACATATGCTGTTATACATTTAATCAAACCCATAGAATGTGCAATACAAGAGTGAATCCTAAAGCAAACTATGGACTTGAGGTGTTTATAATGTATCACTGTGAGTTCATCCTTGGTAAAAAATCATTCTGGTGAATGATGCTGACTGGGTAAAGCTACGGGGCCAGCATATATATGGGAAATTTCGGTACCTTACTCTCCATTTTATTGTAAACATAAAATTGCTCTAAAAATATTAAGTCTTCTTTTAAGAAGTGCACGGTGAAGCCAAATAAGCAAATCAAATGAAACTGTTTCATTACAAATTTGTTTCTTGGAGCAAGATTATCTAATCTCCAAAAATTCTAATAGCTTCAGGTATCAATATAATTACTATCTTTTATCCTCCCAGATTAAGTAT
>NW_024422549.1:0-3179 GCF_014898765.1 Herpailurus yagouaroundi | reverse complement strand
CGAAAACGAGTCAGAAGCTCAACTGACTGAGCCACCCAGGCACCCAAGTATTAATTCTTCTAATGTTTAGTAGAATTCATATGTGAAGATATCTGACCTGGGTCTTTGTTTGTGGGTAGTGTTTGCATGACTAATGCCATCTCTTATTATCTATAGAGACTTCGATTCTTTTCAGTCTGTTTCAGTAGTTTGTATCTTTACGGGGGTGCCCATCTCAGTATAAGTTGTCCAATTTAGTCACATACAATTGTTCATAGTATAAACATTATCCTCTGTGTAAGGTCAGTCAAAATGTCCCTTCTTTTGGGGCGCTTGGGTGGCTTGGTCAGTTAAGCGTCCGACTTCGGCTCAGGTCATGATCTCACGGTCCGTGAGTTTGAGCCCCGCGTCGGGCTCTGTGCTGACAGCTTGGAGCCTGGAGCCTGTTTCGGATTCTGTGTCTCCCTCTCTCTCTGCCCCTCCCCTGTTCATGCTCTGTCTCTCTCTGTCTCAAAAATAAATAAACATTAAAAAAAAATTTTTTTTTTGTTCTATTTAACTTTTAGGTTTATTTTCACTTGATTTTTTCCTCTATCACTGATTTTTATTTTTTTTATTTATTTTTTTAATTTATATATGAAATTTATTGTCAGATTGGTTTCCATACAACACCCAGTGCTCATCCCAAAAGGTGCCCTCCTCAATACCCATCACCCACCCTCTCCTCCCTCCCACCCCCCATCAACCCTCAGTTTGCTCTCAGTTCTCAACAGTCTCTTATGCTTTGGCTCTCTCCCACTCTAACCTCTTTTTTTTTTTTTTTTCCTTCCCCTCCCCCATGGGTTCCTGTTCAGTTTCTCAGGATCCACATAAGAGTGAAACCATATGGTATCTGTCTTTCTCTGTATGGCTTATTTCACTTAGCATCACACTCTCCAGTTCCATCCACGTTGCTACAAAAGGCCATATTTCATTTTTTCTCATTGCCACGTAGTATTCCATAGTGTATATAAACCACAATTTCTTTATCCATTCATCAGTTGATGGACATTTAGGCTCTTTCCATAATTTGGCTATTGTTGAGAGTGCTGCTATGAACATTGGGGTACAAGTGCCCCTATGCATCAGTACTCCTGTGTCCCTTGGATAAATTCCCAGCAGTGCTATTGCTGGGTCATAGGGTAGGTCTATTTTTAATTTTCTGAGGAACCTCCACACTGCTTTCCAGAGCGGCTGCACCAATTTGCATTCCCACCAACAGTGCAAGAGGGTTCCCGTTTCTCCACATCCTCTCCAGCATCTATAGTCTCCTGATTTGTTCATTTTGGCCACTCTGACTGGCGTGAGGTGATACCTGAGTGTGGTTTTGATTTGTATTTCCCTGATAAGGAGCGACGCTGAACATCTTTTCATGTGCCTGTTGGCCATCCGGATGTCTTCTTTAGAGAAGTGTCTATTCATGTTTTCTGCCCATTTCTTCACTGGGTTATTTGCTTTTCGGGTGTGGAGTTTGGTGAGCTCTTTATAGATTTTGGATACTAGCCCTTTGTCCGATATGTCATTTGCAAATATCTTTTCCCATTCCGTTGGTTGCCTTTTAGTTTTGTTGGTTGTTTCCTTTGCTGTGCAGAAGCTTTTTATCTTCATAAGGTCCCAGTAATTCACTTTTGCTTTTAATTCCCTTGCCTTTGGGGATGTGTCGAGTAAGAGATTGCTACGGCTGAGGTCAGAGAGGTCTTTTCCTGCTTTCTCCTCTAGGGTTTTGATGGTTTCCTGTCTCACATTCAGGTCCTTTATCCATTTTGAGTTTATTTTTGTGAATGGTGTGAGAAAGTGGTCTAGTTTCAACCTTCTGCATGTTGCTGTCCAGTTCTCCCAGCACCATTTGTTAAAGAGACAGTCTTTTTTCCATTGGATGTTCTTTCCTGCTTTGTCAAAGATGAGTTGGCCATACGTTTGTGGGTCTAGTTCTGGGGTTTCTATTCTATTCCATTGGTCTATGTGTCTGTTTTTGTGCCAATACCATGCTGTCTTGATGATGACAGCTTTGTAGTAGAGGCTAAAGTCTGGGATTGTGATGCCTCCTGCTTTGGTCTTCTTCTTCAAAATTGCTTTGGCTATTCGGGGCCTTTGTGGTTCCATATGAATTTTAGGATTGCTTGTTCTAGTTTCGAGAAGAATGCTGGTGCAATTTTGATTGGGATTGCATTGAATGTGTAGATAGCTTTGGGTAGTATTGACATTTTGACAATATTTATTCTTCCAATCCATGAGCAGGGAATGTCTTTCCATTTCTTTAAATCTTCTTCAATTACCTTCATAAGCTTTCTATAGTTTTCAGCATACAGATCCTTTACATCTTTGGTTAGATTTATTCCTAGGTATTTTATGCTTCTTGGTGCAATTGTGAATGGGATCAGTTTCCTTATTTGTCTTTCTGTTACTTCATTGTTAGTGTATAAGAATGCAACTGATTTCTGTACATTGATTTTGTATCCTGCAACTTTGCTGAATTCATGTATCAGTTCTAGCAGACTTCTGGTGGAGTCTATCGGATTTTCCATGTATAATATGTCATCTGCAAAAAGCGAAAGCTTGACTTCATCTTTGCCAATTTTGATGCCTTTGATTTCCTTTTGTTGTCTGATTGCTGATGCTAGAACTTCCAGCACTATGTTAAACAACAGCGGTGAGAGCGGGCATCCCTGTCGTGTTCCTGATCTCAGGGAAAAAGCTCTCAGTTTTTCCCCGTTGAGGATGATGTTAGCTGTGGGCTTTTCATAAATGGCTTTTATGATCTTTAAGTATGTTCCTTCTATCCCGACTTTCTCAAGGGTTTTTATTAAGAAAGGGTGCTGGATTTTGTCAAAGGCCTTTTCTGCATCGATTGACAGGATCATATGGTTTTTCTCTTTTTTTTTGTTAATGTGATGTATCACGTTGATTGATTTGCGAATGTTGAACCAGCCCTGCATCCCAGGAATGAATCCCACTTGATCATGGTGAATAATTCTTTTTATATGCCGTTGAATTCGATTTGCTAGTATCTTATTGAGAATTTTTGCATCCATATTCATCAGGGAAAAAAATTTTTTTTAAATGTCCCTTCTTTTATTTCTGATTCTAGTAAGAGGGCGACACACACCACCATGTTAAAGTGCTAGAGAAGTCCCCTGGGAGGGAAGCCTATTGCACCTTCC
>NW_024422548.1:0-1690 GCF_014898765.1 Herpailurus yagouaroundi | reverse complement strand
CCTGTCACCTAACCTGTCACCTACGGGGGAGACTAGCCTGTCACCTATGGGGGAGACTAACCTGTCACCTAACCTGTCACCTATGGGGGAGACTAGTCTGTCACCTATGGGGGAGATTAGCCTGTCACCTAACCTGTCACCTATAGGGGAGACTAGCCTGTCACCTAACCTGTCACCCATGGGGGAGACTAGCCTGTCACCCGTGGGGGAGACTAATCTGTCACCTATGTGGGAGACTAGCCCGTCACCTACGAGGGAGACTAGCCTGTCACCTAATCTGTCACCTGTGGGGGAGACTAGCCTGTCACCTATGGGGGAGACTAACCTGTCACCTACGAGGGAGACTAACCTGTCACCCAACCTGTCACCTAACCTGTCACCTGTGGGGGAGACTAGTCTGTCACCTATGGGGGAGAGTAACCTGTCACCTGTGGGGGAGACCAGCCTGTCACCCGTGGGGGAGACTAGCCTGTCACCTAACCTGTCACCTATGGGGGAGACTAGCCTGTCACCTATGGGGGAGACTAACCTGTCACCTACGTGGGAGACTAGCCCGTCACCTACGAGGGAGACTAGCCTGTCACCTAACCTGTCACCTGTGGGGGAGACTAGTCTGTCACCTATGGGGGAGAGTAACCTGTCACCTGTGGGGGAGACTAGCCTGTCACCTAACCTGTCACCTACGGGGGAGACTAGTCTGTCACCTATGGGGGAGACTAACCTGTCACCTACGTGGGAGACTAGCCCATCACCTACGAGGGAGACTAACCTGTCACCCAACCTGTCACCTAACCTGTCACCTACGGGGGAGACTAGCCTGTCACCTGTGGGGGAGACTAACCTGTCACCTGTGGGGGAGACCAGCCTGTCACCTAACCTGTCACCTACGGGGGAGACTAGCCTGTCACCTATGGGGGAGACTAACCTGTCACCTAACCTGTCACCTATGGGGGAGACTAGTCTGTCACCTATGGGGGAGATTAGCCTGTCACCTAACCTGTCACCTATAGGGGAGACTAGCCTGTCACCTAACCTGTCACCCATGGGGGAGACTAGCCTGTCACCCGTGGGGGAGACTAATCTGTCACCTATGTGGGAGACTAGCCCGTCACCTACGAGGGAGACTAGCCTGTCACCTAATCTGTCACCTGTGGGGGAGACTAGCCTGTCACCTATGGGGGAGACTAACCTGTCACCTACGAGGGAGACTAACCTGTCACCCAACCTGTCACCTAACCTGTCACCTGTGGGGGAGACTAGTCTGTCACCTATGGGGGAGAGTAACCTGTCACCTGTGGGGGAGACCAGCCTGTCACCCGTGGGGGAGACTAGCCTGTCACCTAACCTGTCACCTATGGGGGAGACTAGCCTGTCACCTATGGGGGAGACTAACCTGTCACCTACGTGGGAGACTAGCCCGTCACCTACGAGGGAGACTAGCCTGTCACCTAACCTGTCACCTGTGGGGGAGACTAGTCTGTCACCTATGGGGGAGAGTAACCTGTCACCTGTGGGGGAGACTAGCCTGTCACCTAACCTGTCACCTACGGGGGAGACTAGTCTGTCACCTATGGGGGAGACTAACCTGTCACCTACGTGGGAGACTAGCCCATCACCTACGAGGGAGACTAACCTGTCACCCAACCTGTCACCTAACCTGTCACCTACGGGGGAGACTAGCCTGTCACCT
>NW_024422547.1:0-2884 GCF_014898765.1 Herpailurus yagouaroundi | reverse complement strand
CAGAAGGTTGAAACTAGACCACTTTCTCACACCATTCACAAAAATAAACTCAAAATGGATAAAGGACCTGAATGTGAGACAGGAAACCATCAAAACCTTAGAGGAGAAAGCAGGAAAAGACCTCTCTGACCTCAGCCGTAGCAATCTCTTACTCGACACATCCCCAAAGGCAAGGGAATTAAAAGCAAAAGTGAATTACTGGGACCTTATGAAGATAAAAAGCTTCTGCACAGCAAAGGAAACAACCAACAAAACTAAAAGGCAACCAACGGAATGGGAAAAGATATTTGCAAATGACATATCGGACAAAGGGCTAGTATCCAAAATCTATAAAGAGCTCACCAAACTCCACACCTGAAAAACAAATAACCCAGTGAAGAAATGGGCAGAAAACATGAATAGACACTTCTCTAAAGAAGACATCCGGATGGCCAACAGGCACATGAAAAGATGTTCAGCGTCGCTCCTTATCAGGGAAATACAAATCAAAACCACACTCAGATATCACCTCACGCCAGTCAGAGTGGCCAAAATGAACAAATCAGGAGACTATAGATGCTGGAGAGGATGTGGAGAAACGGGAACCCTCTTGCACTGTTGGTGGGAATGCAAATTGGTGCAGCCGCTCTGGAAAGCAGTGTGGAGGTTCCTCAGAAAATTAAAAATAGACCTACCCTATGACCCAGCAATAGCACTGCTAGGAATTTATCCAAGGGACACAGGAGTACTGATGCATAGGGGCACCTGTACCCCAATGTTCATAGCAGCACTCTCAACAATAGCCAAATTATGGAAAGAGCCTAAATGTCCATCAACTGATGAATGGATAAAGAAATTGTGGTTTATATACACAATGGAATACTACGTGGCAATGAGAAAAAATGAAATATGGCCTTTTGTAGCAACGTGGATGGAACTGGAGAGTGTGATGCTAAGTGAAATAAGCCATACAGAGAAAGACAGATACCATATGGTTTCACTCTTATGTGGATCCTGAGAAACTTAACAGGAACCCATGGGGGAGGGGAAGGAAAAAAAAAAAAAAGAGGTTAGAGTGGGAGAGAGCCAAAGCATAAGAGACTGTTGAGAACTGAGAGCAAACTGAGGGTTGATGGGGGGTGGGAGGGAGGAGAGGGTGGGTGATGGGTATTGAGGAGGGCACCTTTTGGGATGAGCACTGGGTGTTGTATGGAAACCAATTTGACAATAAATTTCATATATAAAAAATTAAAAAAAATAAAAACATTGAAAAAAATTTTTAAAAAATAAATCAGTGGTAGGTATTCTAAGATAGACACATATTAATTTTAAAGATCAATGATGTTGTTGGATGATAGTTGATAGTAGGCTTAAGTTCTGACTCTGCCAGAGTAATCAGTAGTTTTGACTGTTGTGTTATTAGCAGACTTCTTCAGGAACTTCACTAAAAATGAAATAAATCTTAATAGAATTTTAGTTTAGGTTTCTTTTTTTTTTTCAACGTTTATTTATTTTTGGGACAGAGAGAGACAGAGCATGAACAGGGGAGGGGCAGAGAGAGAGGGAGACACAGAATCGGAAACAGGCTCCAGGCTCTGAGCCATCAGCCCAGAGCCTGACGCGGGGCTCGAACTCACGGACCGTGAGATCGTGACCTGGCTGAAGTCGGACGCTTAACCGACTGCGCCACCCAGGCGCCCCTAGTTTAGGTTTCAATGGAACCCCTAAATGACAGCCACAGGGAAAATGCTTTCTTCAGGTTCCAGGTCTGCACCTGAATTGTGGCAAGTGTGTGATTATACACATTACTTAACCTTCAATGTCTTAAACACATTACAAAATATTTGTGTTAGTTTGGGTCTTTTGAGGAATAAAAGAAAAGATTAAATGCTCAATAAATGTATTAGGGGACATGCTTCTGATAGAAAATGGAGGGGCAGCTGGGAGAGACTGGAAGAGTCACTAGACTGCTATGCAGGTCTGAACCCAAGGGAAGGACACAGTGAAAGAAGGAAGTTTGAGTGGAAGCATCTTAGTCTGCAATGCAGTTCTAAGAGAGTCTGGCAATACTATAAAGGAGTCCTTGAGCCTAAGTCACCCCTGATAGGAGTCTTGCATCTTCCAGGAATGTGCCTGCTTTAGTACCCTTGCTGCACTCAGTCATTAGCTGGGGATGGCCCTGCTAAGCTGTCATTGACTGGGAAGTGTGGTTTTGGAGCAGAATGCAAACATATTTCATAATGCAGCAGCTAGGGCAACAAGGCAATTGAGCTCCCCAGAGTAGAAGATCCAAGAGGCATTCTCATGGCCACCACACTATTTCAATAGCCTCTGTCTTTGAAATCGGCTAAAATCTTTGTTAAGTTTTGCTCTTGAGTTACAAAAGTGACTTACCAGCCTGATTTTTGCAAGGACCACAGGTTTTTAAAATTCTGGTGAAAGGGAAGAATATTATAATACTGTTTTTATTCATAACACATTAAAATCTAAGGAACTGACTTTACAAAGGACAAAAGAACCACTATTTCAGAAATTTAATTTGTGTGTCTTTAGGTAAGTTACTTAATATATTTTATAGTATGTTGTTGGATTTCTATTTAAGTGAAATTATTAAATGCAAATTTGCTTCTAACAGTTCCTAAGGTGGAGGAAATAGGTGAAAGAATGGGTGGAGAACATTGGGAACCAGGTGCTTTCATAAACACCAAAGTAAATATTAGCACTCTTCTTCTAAACCAGACTATCTTCTGAGACTTGTCTTCATCTTCCTCTCTCTAATTCCGTATTTTATTTCTTCACTATATTATTATGTTCTCCACTATATAAATTTGGAGAATGGTTTTAGAAATATAGACAATCAGAAGGTTGAAACTAGACCACTTTCTCACACCATTCACAAAAATAA
>NW_024422546.1:0-1412 GCF_014898765.1 Herpailurus yagouaroundi | reverse complement strand
CTAGAAAGGTGAAGGGGAGGAAGAAATTCTCCACCAAATGTTCTTGTAGACCAAGAACTAAGTTCACATGACCTGGATTAACAGGAGAAAGAAACCAAAGTTCATTGTGTGTGCACAGAGTTCCCCCTAGATACACATTAACTAGATCAGAGAAGTGAGGGCCCCCTAAACTGACATTAATGAGCTAAGCAAAGTGAGTGCTCCCTAGAGTAATATTAACTAGATAAGTGAACTGTAGTGTGCCCCCTAGACACTAACTAGATAAAGTGAGTGCCCCCTCAGATATACACAAATCAGATAAGCTAAGCAGGTGCCCATTAGATTTATATTGACTAAATAAGTAAAGTGTAGCATGCCCCCTAGCTTTACATTAACTAGATAAGCTAAGTGAGTGTCCCCTAAATTTACATTAACTGGATAAGCAAGGTGAGTGCCCTTTAGATTTATATTACTTAGGTAAGTGAAGTGTAGCTTGCCCCCTACATATACATTAACTCCATAAACTGAGTGCCCCCTAGATATACATTAACCAAATAAGCAAAGTGGAGTACACCCTAGATACCCATTAACTAGACTGGCAAAGTGACTGCCCTCTAGATTTATGTTAACAAGAGAAGCAAAGTGAGTGCCCCCTAGATGGATAACTAGATAAGTGAAGTTAGTGACCCCTAGATTTACATAACTAGATAAGCAAAGTTTAACCTGTCCCCTAGATTTATATTAACTACAAGAGTGAAGTGAGTGCCACCTACATATACATTAACTCCATAAGGGAAGTGAGTGCCCCCTATATATACATGAAGGAGGTAAGTGAGGTGAGTGCCCCTAGAATTATATTAACTAGATAAGGAAGAGAGTGCCCATAGATATACATATACTGGATAAGCAAAGTGAGGTTTCCCTAGATTTACATTAACTATCTAGGCGAAGTGTAGCTTGCCCCTAGATTTACATTCACTACATAAGCAAAGTGAGTGTGTCCCCTAGATTGACATTAACTAGATATGGGAAGTGTAGCCCCCGAGATTTGCATTTACTAGATAAGCAAAGTGAGTGCCCCCTAAACATACATTAACCGGATAATTAAAGTGAGTTCCCCCTATGCTGACATTAACTAGTTAAGCAAATTGAATGCGCCCTAGATATACATTAATTAGATAAGCAAAGTGTGCTTACCTAATGTGCCCCATAGATTTTCATTAACAAGACAAGGAAATGAGTGCCCCCTAGATTTACATTAACTAGATAAGTGAAACGTGTGCCCCATAAATTCACATTAACTAGGTGAGTTAAATGAGTGCCCACTACATAAAAATTTACTGGATAAGTGAATGATGCCTAGATTTACATTAACTACATAAGGGAACTGAGTGCCCCCTAGATTTACATTAACTAGATAATCACAGTGAGTT
>NW_024422545.1:0-1412 GCF_014898765.1 Herpailurus yagouaroundi | reverse complement strand
CTAGAAAGGTGAAGGGGAGGAAGAAATTCTCCACCAAATGTTCTTGTGGACCAAGAACTAAGTTCACATGACCTGGATTAACAGGAGAAAGAAACCAAAGTTCATTGTGTGTGCACAGAGGTCCCCCTAGATACACATTAACTAGATCAGAGAAGTGAGGGCCCCCTAAACTTACATTAATGAGCTAAGCAAAGTGAGTGCTCCCTAGAGTAATATTAACTAGATAAGTGAACTGTAGTGTGCCCCCTAGACACTAACTAGATAAAGTGAGTGCCCCCTCAGATATACACAAATCAGATAAGCTAATCAGGTGCCCATTAGATTTATATTGACTAAATAAGTAAAGTGTAGCATGCCCCCTAGCTTTACATTAACTAGATAAGCTAAGTGAGTGTCCCCTAAATTTACATTAACTGGATAAGCAAGGTGAGTGCCCTTTAGATTTATATTACTTAGGTAAGTGAAGTGTAGCTTGCCCCCTACATATACATTAACTCCATAAACTGAGTGCCCCCTAGATATACATTAACCAAATAAGCAAAGTGGAGTACACCCTTGATACCCATTAACTAGACTGGCAAAGTGACTGCCCTCTAGATTTATGTTAACAAGAGAAGCAAAGTGAGTGCCCCCTAGATGGATAACTAGATAAGTGAAGTTAGTGACCCCTAGATTTACATAACTAGATAAGCAAAGTTTAACCTGTCCCCTAGATTTATATTAACTACAAGAGTGAAGTGAGTGCCACCTACATATACATTAACTCCATAAGGGAAGTGAGTGCCCCCTATATATACATGAAGGAGGTAAGTGAGGTGAGTGCCCCTAGAATTATATTAACTAGATAAGGAAGAGAGTGCCCATAGATATACATATACTGGATAAGCAAAGTGAGGTTTCCCTAGATTTACATTAACTATCTAGGCGAAGTGTAGCTTGCCCCTAGATTTACATTCACTACATAAGCAAAGTGAGTGTGTCCCCTAGATTGACATTAACTAGATATGGAAAGTGTAGCTTGCCCCCGAGATTTGCATTTACTAGATAAGCAAAGTGAGTGCCCCCTAAACATACATTAACCGGATAAAGTGAGTTCCCCCTATGCTGACATTAACTAGTTAAGCAAATTGAATGCGCCTTAGATATACATTAATTAGATAAGCAAAGTGTGCTTACCTAATGTGCCCCATAGATTTTCATTAACAAGACAAGGAAATGAGTGCCCCCTAGATTTACATTAACTAGATAAGTGAAACAAGTGCCCCATAAATTCACATTAACTAGGTGAGTTAAATGAGTGCCCACTACATAAAAATTTACTGGATAAGTGAATGATGCCTAGATTTACATTAACTACATAAGGGAACTGAGTGCCCCCTAGATTTACATTAACTAGATAATCACAGTGAGTT
>NW_024422544.1:0-3193 GCF_014898765.1 Herpailurus yagouaroundi | reverse complement strand
CTTCTGAGGGGAATTCTTCCGCGTGGTCATTTTGGATAGTCCCTGGCGTGGTGAGGACCTGCAGGGCACTTCCCCTGTGCTGAGGTGTATAACTGGAGTTGGTGGGCGGAGCCGCAGGCAGACCTGATGTCTGCCCCCAGCCCACCGCTGTGTCCACAGTCAGACTGGTGAGTGCCTTCTCTTCCCCTCTCCTAGGGGCAGGATTCACTGTGGGGTGGGGTGGCCTGTCTGGGCTACTTGCACACTGCCAGGCTTGTGATGCTGGGGATCTGGCGTCTTAGCTGGGGTGGGTAGGCAAGGTGCACAGGGGCAGGAGGGGCAGGCTTAGCTTGCTTCTCCTTAGGTGATCCACTTCAGGATGTGCCCTGTGGCAGCAGGAGGGAGTCAGATCCACTGCCGGAGGTTTGGCTCCGCAGAAGCGCAGAGTTGGGTGTTTGCGCGGAGCGAGCAAGTTCCCTGGCAGGAACTGGTTCTCTTTGGGATTTTGGCTGGGGGATGGGCGAGGGAGATGGCGCTGGTGAGCGCCTTTGTTCCCCACCAAACTGAGCTCTGTCGTCAGGGGGCTCAGCAGCTCTCCTTCCCTTTGTCCTCCAGCCTTCCCGCTTTCTGAGCAGAGCTGTTAACTTATGACCTCCCAGCCGCTAAGTCGCGCTTGCTGTCAAAACACAGTCTGTCAGGCCCCTCTGCTTTTTGCAAGCCAGACTTGGGGGTTCTGCTTGGCCGGCGAGCCGCCCCTCGGCCCCAGCTCCCTCCTGCCAGTCCGTGGAGCGCGCACCGCCTCGCCACCCTTCCTACCCTCTTCTGTGGGCCTCTCGTCTGCGCTTGGCTCTGGCGACTCCGTTCTGCTAATCCTCTGGCGGTTTTCTGGCTTATTTAGGCAGGTGTAGGTGGAATCTAAGTGATCAGCAGGACGTGTGGTGAGCCCAGCGTCCTCCTACGCCGCCATCTTCCTATACCCTCTCATGTAGATTTTTTAAGCTACTGGTTTCAGCAAAGAGAGTCCTTCACGTAGATTAAAATATTAAATATTTCTATAAGACTTATTATGAAATAATGGTCTTTATGACCCCTTTCTTTGTTTCCATTCCCCAGAGGCAATAGCTTTCAACTCTTTGACCTGGTTAAATTCATTACAACTAATTCTTAAATTTCTTCAGCCTTAGAAGTTATTAATTGATTTCCCAGTATGGAAGATGCAAATTTAGTCATCTGTCAAACATCACTCACTTCCCAAACATAACAAATTGTATATCTCCAAAATTATTTCTATCTCTGAAATATATCTAAGTTCACTCATCCTCTCAATTTTTATATCATACTTTTAGTTAGATCAATATTCAAATCTTAGAGTATTATGATTATTTGAACAGTATTCTTAGATGAACTATGTGCCAGATGGAGATTGCTTTTGGTGGGGAGGAACAATTTTTTGTTTACACTGAAGCTAGCATTTACCTTGTTTTTAACCTTTTTTTGTGTTCTCTTTCCCACTAATTCAGCTCCAAGTCTTCCCCAAGCTGTCTACATTTTCTCAATATGTTCAAATACCTCCCAGGTCCTATCAATTCCCTCATTTTGAAGACAGGTCCCCTGGAGTCTTTTGACCTGCTTTCTATGTCTGGAGCACAGCTTTTACCCTGATGTCCCCTTTCACCAATATCCTAGGGCAGTATCTTTTTCTTGAGGTAAAGCCATTCTTTCCTAGATTCCTTCTTGGTTTATCCACTCCTTCAGTTCTTGAGAAAGCATATATAAATGGTAATTTTTTAAGAATTCCTATATCTAAAAATATCCTTGTCTACTTTACATGTAATTAATTGTGTATAAAATTCTAGGTTAAGTTTCCTTTTTTTTTTCAAAACTTGAATGCCTAGATCCATTGTCTTTTATTTTTTGGTATCATAATAGAGAAATCCATGAATACTTGGACTAATGATTCTTTGTATGTGATCTTCTTATTGTTTGTTTGTTTGTTTTTAAAGGTTTTGGCAATTGTCCCATTTACATCAGTGTTTTGATATTTCATGATGATAGGCTTAATGCGGATCATTTTTTTCCCATTGAGTATGTTTTTATTGAATAGAGAAACTCACATCCTTCAAGTCCATGAAATTTTGAATCATTTCTTTGATGATATTCTTCATTTAACTTTCTTTGATCTCCCTTTCTGGTATACCTGCCATTTGGTTTTTGGACTTTCTAGCCTGATACTAAAAGTAATTTTTTCTATATATTAGTCTTGGTTTCTGATTCTGTACGTAATGAGTCTTGGCAATTGATATTTACAGAGGGAACACCTAAAAATTGATTCAAAGTCTACACTGGTGAGTGGTCATTGTCAACTAGGAGCCTGTCTATAGGTGAGCTGGCAGGGCTATTTCATTAAGGAAACTTGGATGTGAATCGTTTTAGGGTTTTTTTCTTTGGCTACTCAGATTCCGCAGAATAGAATCAGCCTATCTCCTCCATGGAGAGTTATAAGCCTGGCTGTCAGTAGTTGAGATCCAAGGTGGGACAGAAACTGGGCATTTCAAGAAGAAAAACAATTGAAAAGAAACCTACTTGAAATGATTGCAGTATGATAAAGAAGATAGTTCAAAATAACTATTACAAATCAATAGTTTTATGTAATAGCAATAAACACTTTTTTTAAAATATGTTCACACTTTTTATCATAATAAATCTAGTTGAGGGCGCCTGGGTGGCGCAGTCGGTTGAGCGGCTGACTTCAGCCAGGTCACGATCTCGCGGTCCGGGAGTTCGAGCCCCGCGTCAGGCTCTGGGCTGATGGCTCAGAGCCTGGAGCCTGTTTCCGATTCTGTGTCTCCCTCTCTCTCTGCCCCTCCCCCATTCATGCTCTGTCTCTCTCTGTCCCAAAAATAAATAAACGTTGGAAAAAAAAAATTTGTAAAAAAAAAAAAATCTAGTTGAAACAAATTTAAATGAATGAAACAGAAATTTGTTAGAAGAGAAAATACCTAAATACTCCCAAATAGGATTAACTGTATTACATATATTAGAATATATTATGTAACCTGCATTAGATTTTATATTTTATTATACATATATGGCACCTGTCATTCATGGCTCAGTACCCAATTCTTGGTAATTTAAATAGAAAGAAAAAAAGGAAGGAAGAAAGGGAAAAAAGGAAGGAAAGAAAGGAAGGAGGGAAGGAAGGGAAGGAGGGGGG
>NW_024422543.1:0-3193 GCF_014898765.1 Herpailurus yagouaroundi | reverse complement strand
CTTCTGAGGGGAATTCTTCCGCGTGGTCATTTTGGATAGTCCCTGGCATGGTGAGGACCTGCAGGGCACTTCCCCTGTGCTGAGGTGTATAACTGGAGTTGGTGGGCGGAGCCGCAGGCAGACCTGATGTCTGCCCCCAGCCCACCGCTGTGTCCACAGTCAGACTGGTGAGTGCCTTCTCTTCCCCTCTCCTAGGGGCGGGATTCACTGTGGGGTGGGGTGGCCCGTCTGGGCTACTTGCACACTGCCAGGCTTGTGATGCTGGGGATCTGGCGTCTTAGCTGGGGTGGGTAGGCAAGGTGCACAGGGGCAGGAGGGGCAGGCTTAGCTTGCTTCTCCTTAGGTGATCCACTTCAGGATGTGCCCTGTGGCAGCAGGAGGGAGTCAGATCCGCTGCCGGAGGTTTGGCTCCGCAGAAGCGCAGAGTTGGGTGTTTGCGCGGAGCGAGCAAGTTCCCTGGCAGGAACTGGTTCTCTTTGGGATTTTGGCTGGGGGATGGGCGAGGGAGATGGCGCTGGCGAGCGCCTTTGTTCCCCACCAAACTGAGCTCTGTCGTCAGGGGGCTCAGCAGCTCTCCTTCCCTTTGTCCTCCAGCCTTCCCGCTTTCTGAGCAGAGCTGTTAACTTATGACCTCCCAGCCGCTAAGTCGCGCTTGCTGTCGAAACACAGTCTGTCAGGCCCCTCTGCTTTTTGCAAGCCAGACTTGGGGGCTCTGCTTGGCCGGCGAGCCGCCCCTCGGCCCCAGCTCCCTCCTGCCAGTCCGTGGAGCGCGCACCGCCTCGCCGCCCTTCCTACCCTCTTCCGTGGGCCTCTCGTCTGCGCTTGGCTCTGGCGACTCCGTTCTGCTAATCCTCTGGCGGTTTTCTGGGTTATTTAGGCAGGTGTAGGTGGAATCTAAGTGATCAGCAGGACGTGTGGTGAGCCCAGCGTCCTCCTACGCCGCCATCTTCCTATACCCTCTCATGTAGATTTTTTAAGCTACTGGTTTCAGCAAAGAGAGTCCTTCACGTAGATTAAAATATTAAATATTTCTATAAGACTTATTATGAAATAATGGTCTTTATGACCCCTTTCTCTGTTTCCATTCCCCAGAGGCAATAGCTTTCAACTCTTTGACCTGGTTAAATTCATTACAACTAATTCTTAAATTTCTTCAGCCTTAGAAGTTATTAATTGATTTCCCAGTATGGAAGATGCAAATTTAGTCATCTGTCAAACATCACTCACTTCCCAAACATAACAAATTGTATATCTCCAAAATTATTTCTATCTCTGAAATATATCTAAGTTCACTCATCCTCTCAATTTTTATATCATACTTTTAGTTAGATCAATATTCAAATCTTAGAGTATTATGATTATTTGAACAGTATTCTTAGATGAACTATGTGCCAGATGGAGATTGCTTTTGGTGGGGAGGAACAATTTTTTGTTTACACTGAAGCTAGCATTTACCTTGTTTTTAACCTTTTTTTGTGTTCTCTTTCCCACTAATTCATCTCCAAGTCTTCCCCAAGCTGTCTACATTTTCTCAATATCTTCAAATACCTCCCAGGTCCTATCAATTCCCTCATTTTGAAGACAGGTCCCCTGGAGTCTTTTGACCTGCTTTCTATGTCTGGAGCACAGCTTTCACCCTGATGTCCCCTTTCACCAATATCCTAGGGCAGTATCTTTTTCTTGAGGTAAAGCCATTCTTTCCTAGATTCCTTCTTGGTTTATCCACTCCTTCAGTTCTTGAGAAAGCATATATAAATGGTAATTTTTTGAGAATTCCTATATCTAAAAATATCCTTGTCTACTTTACATGTAATTAATTGTGTATAAAATTCTAGGCTAAGTGTCCTTTTTTTTTTCAAAACTTGAATGCCTAGATCCATTGTCTTTTATTTTTTGGTATCATAATAGAGAAATCCATGAATACTTGGACTACTGATTCTTTGTATGTGATCTTCTTATTGTTTGTTTGTTTGTTTTTAAAGGTTTTGGCAATTGTCCCATTTACATCAGTGTTTTGATATTTCATGATGATAGGCTTAATGCGGATCATTTTTTTCCCATTGAGTATGTTTTTATTGAATAGAGAAACTCACATCCTTCAAGTCCATGAAATTTTGAATCATTTCTTTGATGATATTCTTCATTTAACTTTCTTTGATCTCCCTTTCTGGTATACCTGCCATTTGGTTTTTGGACTTTCTAGCCTGATACTAAAAGTAATTTTTTCTATATATTAGTCTTGGTTTCTGATTCTGTACGTAATGAGTCTTGGCAATTGATATTTACAGAGGGAACACCTAAAAACTGATTCAAAGTCTACACTGGTGAGTGGTCATTGTCAACTAGGAGCCTGTCTATAGGTGAGCTGGCAGGGCTATTTCATTAAGGAAACTTGGATGTGAATCGTTTTAGGGTTTTTTTCTTTGGCTACTCAGATTCCGCAGAATAGAATCAGCCTATCTCCTCCATGGAGAGTTATAAGCCTGGCTGTCAGTAGTTGAGATCCAAGGTGGGACAGAAACTGGGCATTTCAAGAAGAAAAACAATTGAAAAGAAACCTACTTGAAATGATTGCAGTATGATAAAGAAGATAGTTCAAAATAACTATTACAAATCAATAGTTTTATGTAATAGCAATAAACACTTTTTTAAAAATATGTTCACACTTTTTATCATAATAAATCTAGTTGAGGGGCGCCTGGGTGGCGCAGTCGGTTGAGCGGCCGACTTCAGCCAGGTCACGATCTCGCGGTCCGGGAGTTCGAGCCCCGCGTCAGGCTCTGGGCTGATGGCTCAGAGCCTGGAGCCTGTTTCCGATTCTGTGTCTCCCTCTCTCTCTGCCCCTCCCCCATTCATGCTCTGTCTCTCTCTGTCCCAAAAATAAATAAACGTTGGAAAAAAAAAATTTGTAAAAAAAAAAAATCTAGTTGAAACAAATTTAAATGAATGAAACAGAAATTTGTTAGAAGAGAAAATACCTAAATACTCCCAAATAGGATTAACTGTATTACATATATTAGAATATATTATGTAACCTGCATTAGATTTTATATTTTATTATACATATATGGCACCTGTCATTCATGGCTCAGTACCCAATTCTTGGTAATTTAAATAGAAAGAAAAAAAGGAAGGAAGAAAGGGAAAAAAGGAAGGAAAGAAAGGAAGGAGGGAAGGAAGGGAAGGAGGGGGG
>NW_024422542.1:0-1765 GCF_014898765.1 Herpailurus yagouaroundi | reverse complement strand
GAGCCTGTTTCCGATTCTGTGTCTCCCTCTCTCTCTGCCCCTCCCCCATTCATGCTCTGTCTTTCTCTGTCCCAAAAATAAATAAACGTTGAAAAAAAAAAAAAAAGAACTATATATAAAATAGACACTGTTAAAAATTTAATTACTGGGGCACCTGGACGGCCAACTCTTGGTTTTGACTCAGGTCATGATCTCATGGTCATGAGATCAAGCCCCATGTGGGACTCCACACTAGGCATGAAGCCTCCTTGGGATTCTCTCTCTGTCTCTCTTTCTCTCTCAAAAAGTAAAAAAAATAGGGGGTACATGGGTAGCTCAGTCGGTTAAGCATCTGACTCTTGATTTCAACTCAGGTCATAATCTCACATTTTGTGGGTTTGAGCTCTGCATGGGACTCTGGGCTGACAGTGCAGAACCTGCTTGGGATTCTATCTCTCCCCTCTCTCTCTCTACTCCTCCCCTGCTCATGCATGCTCTCTCTCTCAAAAAACAAAACAAAACAAAAAACAAAAAACTAATAATAAATAAAAATAAAAATAAAAAATAAAATAAAAAACCTTAAAAAAATTAATTACTGACATGGAGAAAGGCAGGTGAATGAATGCAGAATAAGAGACAAAGATGAGAGCTATTAGAGAAGACAAAGATGATCCAGCATAAGAATAATTAGGGTTCTTGAAATAGAGAACTCAACAAATGGGAGGGAATACAGTCAAAAATATGATACAAGCAGATTTCTGTACTAGAAATAAACCCTTATATTTATACACAGTTGATGTTCAAAATGAGTGCCAAGATGATTAAACAGGGTAAAGAGTCTTTTCAACAAATGATACTGGGACAATTGGATACCCTCTTGCATGTAGCAAAAGAAAGAACTCGGTGGTGGGAAGATGGGTGAAATAGTTGAAGGGGATTAAGAGGTATAAACTTCCAGTTATAAAATAAATCACAAGGAAGAAAAATACAGTGTAGGGAATATAGTCAGTAATATTCTTTACTTTTTTATTTTAGAGAGGGAGTGTGAGCAGGGGAAAGGGGCAGAAGGAGAGAGAGAGAGAGAAAAAAAAATGTCAAGCAGGCTCTACACTCAGTGCAGAGCCCAACATGGGGCTCAATCCTACAACCTTGGGATCATGACCTGAGCCAAAATCAAGAATCAGTCATTCAACTGACTGAGCCACTGAGATGCCCCTTCTTTTTTTTAAGTAGGCTCTACACCCAACATGGGGTTCAAACTCATGACCCCAAGATCAAGAGTTGCATGCTCTACCAACTAAGCCAGCCAAGTGCTCCAAGTCAGTAATATTCTAATAACGTATGGTGACAAATGGTAACTACAGTTATATGATGAGCATTGTCTAATGTATAGAATTATGAGTTTACTATGTTATACACCCGAAACTAATATAACATTGCATGTCAACTATACTTTAAAAAAAAAGAAGTTGGATCACTGTCTCACATCATATACAAAAATTAACTCAAAATAGATCAAAGGCCTAAATGTAACAGCAAAAATTATAAAGTGGTTAGAATAAAACATAGGCATAAATCTTCATGACCTTGGATCAGCTAATTAGATTTCTTAGAAATGACACAGAATGGGGCACCTGGGTGGCGCAGTCAGTTAAGCGTCTGACTTCAGCCAGGTCATGATCTCGCGGTCCGTGAGTTCGAGCCCCGCGTCAGGCTCTGGGCTGATGGCTCAGAGCCTGGAGCCTGTTTCCGATTCTGTGTCTCCCTCTCTCTCTGCCCCTCCCCC
>NW_024422541.1:0-1861 GCF_014898765.1 Herpailurus yagouaroundi | reverse complement strand
GAGCTGTCAGCACAGAGCCCGATGCGGGGCTCAAACCCACAAACCATGAGATCATGACCTGAGCTGAATTAGGATGCTTAACCGACTGAGCCACCCAGGCGCCCCTTTTCATTTTATAATTGAACTTCAGACCCTGGAAATTAGATGATTTGTCTGAGAAGATAAGTTAAGGAGATAAAATAAACATATTCTTTCAAATGAACCAATTCCTTTAATATCTTTTTCTTTAAAAATATTAGAGACTCCTGGGTGGCTCAGTTGGTTAAGCAGCCGATGATTTTGGCTCAGGTCATGATCTCAGGGTCCTGAGATCGAACCCCACGTTGGGCTCTATGCTGACTGCATGGAGCCTGCTTGAGATTCTCTCTTTCCTTTCTCTCTGCCTTTCTCTCTCTCTCAAAATAAATAAATAAACATTAAAAAAATATTGGTGGCTATTGATATCTGCTATGGGTTGAATTGTGTTTCCCCCAAATTCACATGTTGAAGTCCTAAGCCCTAGCCTTTCAGAATGTGACTGAATTGGAGATAGGACCTTCAAAAAAGCAATTCAGAAAAAATAAGGTTTTATGGATGAGCCCTAACCAGTATGACTAATATTCTTATAAGGAGAGATTAGGACACAAACAAACACATAGAGAAGATCATATAAAGACACTGAAGGATGATGGCCATTTAGAAGCCCAGGAGAGAGGTCTTCAGAAGAAACTAACCCTGCCATCACCTTGGTCTTGAACTTATCAATTCCAGAACTGTGAGGAAATAAACTTCTGTTGTTTAAGCCACCCAGTCTATGGTGCTTTGTTACGGCAACACTGGAAAATGAATTCAGCATTCCAATTTATTTGTTTGTTTGTTTTAATTATCATCATCCCTATGGAACATACCTTTTATGATATGGGGCAGAATCTCTCGTTTTCTTCAATGTCTTCTCTGTATAGTTCTGGAAACTGTCAATTCAGATAAAAAGTAGGTTTTGTCCATCCACTCCTGATTCCTATGTATGTCTATTCCTTGTGAGTAGTTGGGACATGGTATTTTTCTGATGCCATGTTCCATTCCTTACTATAGGTTTACAGGGCCATCTAATGGAGAATTTTATTGGAATTAAAGACCATTATTTTCATTTCTTTTTTTATTAATTTTTTTTTCTAATGTTTATTTAGTTTTGAGACAGAGAGAGACAGAGCATGAAAGGGGGAGGGTCAGAGAGAGAGGGAGACACAGAATCTGAAACAGGCTCCAGGCTCTGAGCTGTCAGCACAGAGCCCCACGTGGGGCTCGAACTCACGAACCACTAGATCATGACCCCAGCCGAAGTTGGACCTCAGCCACTGAGCCACCCAGGAGCCCCTAAAGACCATTATTTTCATTTCTAATTAGCTTCACTGGATTGTTTCCTTTTAAAAAGTCATACTATAATTTAAGCAAAATGTAAAGTCTGAATATATATATTCATATAAGTGAATTTGAGTGCATCTATCCAGACTCACCCAGTATTAATCTAGGAGAGTAGTATATTGCTCTTTGAGGTTGGCAGCATAGCTTAAATAATATCCTAGTGGCCTAAATTTATTACCAGTCCCAAAGGTTTCTGATGTAAAACTGGAAGTAAAATAGGCTTACTTATATCATTCAATTTTTATTTGCTTTCTGGGAACATCCATATAATCCCATAAGATAAATATTCTCAGTTATTATTTCCACAAGCAAGCAATTTTTCTTTTAATTCATACACTGCCTTTGGTTATATGGATTTTGTCAAGATTTTTAAAGTTCTTTTGGTTGGTAAAACTGCTCTTAAAGGATAAAGTCATCAATCATGGATTTCCTGGATTTTCACAACATAATTTAGCCCTTA
>NW_024422540.1:0-6759 GCF_014898765.1 Herpailurus yagouaroundi | reverse complement strand
GGGTGGGAGGGAGGAGAGGGTGGGTGATGGGTATTGAGGAGGGCACCATTTGGGATGAGCACTGGGTGTTGTATGGAAACCAATTTGACAATAAATTTCATATATAAATAAAAAAACAACAAAAAAAAACACAAACACCAAAAAAAAAATAAATAAAATAAAAGTCCCTTTAATATTTCTCATAAGGTGGTATAGTGGTGATGAACTCCTTTATCTTTTGTCTGGGAAGCTCTTTATCTCACCTTTAAATCTGAATTATAACTGCCAGGTAGAGTATTCTTGGTTGTAGGTTTTTTCCTTTCAGCACTTTGAGTATATCATGCCACTCCTTTCTGGCCTGCTAAGTTTCTGCTGAAAAATCAGCTGATGGCATTGTAGGTAGGTAACTTTTTGTATCTCTCTTGCTGCTTTTAGATTCTCTCTTTATCTTTTTTTTTTAAAGATTTTATTTTTTAAATTTTTAAACTTTTATTTATTTTTGAGAGAGAGCAAGTGGGGGAGGAGCAGAGAGAGAAGAAGACACAGAATCTGAAGGAGGCTCCAGGCTGAGCTGTCAACACAGAGCCCTATTCAGGGCTTGAGCCCATGAACTGTGTGGTCATGACCTGAGCCGAAGTTAGAGAATGAGCCACCCAGGTGCCCCGAGATTTTCTCTTTCTCTTTAATCTTTGACATTTTAATTATTATGTGCCATTGTGTGGACCTCCTTGGGTTCATCTTGTTATGAACTGTCTGTGCTTCTTGGGCTTGGATGTCTATTTCCCTCCTTAAGTTAGGGAAGTTTGCAGTTATGTCTTCAAATCAGTTTTCTATACCTTTCTCTCTCTTTGCTTTTTCTGGGACCCCTAGAATGTGAATGTTTGTTGGCTCATTGTTGTCCAAGAGATCTCTTAATCTGTCTAATTCTTTTCTCTTTTTGCTTTTCAGCTTGTGTGCTTTCCATTAGCCTGTCTTCCAGATCACTGATGGATTCTTCTGCATCCTCTTATCCACTGTTCAATCCTCTAGTGTGTTTTTTATTTCAGTCATTGTATATTCTTTAACTGTTTGTTTTAATATATATTATTTTTAATGTTTATTTATTTTTGAGAGAGAGAGATGGAGTGAAAGCGGGGGAGGACCAGAGAAAGACTGAGACATAGAATCTGAAGCAGGCTCCAGGCTCTGAGTTGTCAGCACAGAGCTGGACACAGGGCTCAAACTCACGAGGCATGAGATAACGACCTGAGCCGGAGTTGGATGCTTAACCAACTGAGCCATCCAGGCGCCCCAATATTTTTTAACTCTTTGAACATGTGACTAAGTTCTTCCATGACTGGAAGAGAGGGAAGATGGCGGCGTAGGAGGACGCTGGGCTCACCGCGCGTCCTGCTGATCACTTAGATTCCACCTACACCTGCCTAAATAACCCAGAAAACCGCCAGAGGATTAGCAGAACGGAGTCGCCGGAGCCAAGCGCAGACGAGAGGCCCACGGAAGAGGGTAGGAAGGGCGGCGAGGCGGTGCGCGCTGCACGGACTGGCGGGAGGGAGCCGGGGCGGAGGGGCGGCTCGCCGGCCAAGCAGAGCCCCCGAGTCTGGCTTGCAAAAAGCGGAGGGGCCTGACGGACTGTGTTCCGACAGCAAGCGCGACTTAGCGTCTGGGAGGTCATAAGTTAACAGCTCTGCTCAGAAAGCGGGAAGGCTGGAGGACAAAGGGAAGGAGAGCTGCTGAGCCCCCGGACGACAGAGCCCAGTTTGGTGGGGAACAAAGGCGCTCGCCAGCGCCATCTCCCCCGCCCATCCCCCAGCCAAAATCCCAAAGAGAACCAGTTCCTGCCAGGGAACTTGCTCGCTCCACGCAAACACCCAACTCTGCGCTTCTGCAGAGCCAAACCTCCGGCAGCCAGCGGATCTGACTCCCTCCTGCTGCCACAGGGCCCCTCCTGAAGTGGATCACCTAAGGAGAAGTGAGCTAAGCCTGCCCCTCCTGCCCCTGTGCACCTTGCCTACCCACCCCAGCTAAGACGCCAGATCCCCAGCATCACAAGCCTGGCAGTGTGCAAGTAGCCCAGACAGGCCACCCCACCCCACAGTGAATCCTGCCCCTAGGAGAGGGGAAGGGAAGGCACACACCAGTCTGACTGTGGCCCCAGTGGTGGGCTGGGGGCAGACATCAGGTCTGACTGCGGCTCCGCCCACCAACTCCAGTTATACACCACAGCACAGGGGAAGTGCCCTGCAGGTCCTCACCACGCCAGGGACTATCCAAAACGACCAAGCGGAAGAATTCCCCTCAGAAGAATCTCCAGGAAATAACAACAGCTAATGAGCTGATCAAAAGGGATTTAAATAATATAACAGAAAGTGAATTTAGAATAATAGTCATAAAATTAATCGCTGGGCTTGAAAACAGTATAGCTGACAGCAGAGAATCTCTTGCTACAGAGATCAAGGGACTAAGGAACAGTCACGAGGAGCTGAAAAACGCTTTAAACGAAATGCATAACAAAATGGAAACCACCACGGTTCGGATTGTAGAGGCAGAGGAGAGAATAGGTGAACTAGAAGATAAAGTTATGGAAAAAGAGGAAGCTGAGAAAAAGAGAGATAAAAAAATCCAGGAGTATGAGGGGAAAATTAGAGAACTAAGTGATACACTAAAAAGAAATAATATACGCATAACTGGTATCCCAGAGGAGGAAGAGAGAGGGAAAGGTGCTGAAGGGGTACTTGAAGAAATAATAGCTGAGAACTTCCCTGAAGTGGGGAAGGAAAAAGGCATTGAAATCCAAGAGGCACAGAGAACTCCCTTCAGACGTTACTTGAATCGATCTTCTGCACAACATATCATAGTGAAACTGGCAAAATACAAGGATAAAGAGAAAATTCTGAAAGCAGCAAGGGGTAAACGTGCCCTCACATATAAAGGGAGACCTATAAGACTCGTGACTGATCTCTCTTTTGAAACTTGGCAGGCCAGAAAGAATTGGCACGAGATTTTCAGTGTGCTAGACAGAAAAAATATGCAGCCGAGAATCCTTTATCCAGCAAGTCTGTCATTTAGAATAGAAGGAGAGATAAAGGTCTTCCCAAACAAACAAAAACTGAAGGAATTTGTCACCACTAAACCAGCCCTACAAGAGATCCTAAGGGGGACCCTGTGAGACAAAGTACCAGCGACATCACTACAAGCATAAAACATACAGACATCACAATGACTCTAAACCCATATCTTTCTATAATAACACTGAATGTAAATGGATTAAATGCGCCAACCAAAAGACATAGGGTATCAGAATGGATAAAAAAACAAGACCCATCTATTTGCTGTCTACAAGAGACTCATTTTAGACCTGAGGACACCTTTAGATTGAGAGTGAGGGGATGGAGAACTATTTATCATGCTACTGGAAGCCAAAAGAAAGCTGGAGTAGCCATACTTATATCAGACAAACTAGACTTTAAATTAAAGGCTGTAACAAGAGATGAAGAAGGACATTATATAATAGTGACAGGGTCTATCCATCAGGAAGAGCTAACAATTATAAATGTCTATGCGCCGAATACCGGAGCGCCCAAATATATAAAACAATTACTCATAAACATAAGCAACCTTATTGAGAAGAATGTGGTAATTGCAGGGGACTTTAACACCCCACTTACAGAAATGGATAGATCATCTAGACACACGGTCAATAAAGAAACAAGGGCCCTGAATGAGACATTGGATCAGATGGACTTGACAGATATATTTAGAACTCTGCATCCCAAAGCAACAGAATATACTTTCTTCTCGAGTGCACATGGAACATTCTCCAAGATAGATCATATACTGGGTCACAAAACAGCCCTTCATAAGTTTACAAGAATTGAAATCATACCATGCATACTTTCAGACCACAATGCTATGAAGCTGGAAATCAACCACAGAAAAAAGTCTGGAAAACCTCCAAAAGCATGGAGGTTAAAGAACACCCTACTAACGAATGAGTGGGTCAACCAGGCAATTTGAGAAGAAATTAAAAAATATATGGAAACAAATGAAAATGAAAATACAACAATCCAAATGCTCTGGGATGCAGCGAAGGCAGTCCTGAGAGGAAAATACATTGCAATCCAGGCCTATCTCAAGAAACAAGAAAAATCCCAAATACAAAATCTAACAGCACACCTAAAGGAAATAGAAGCAGAACAGCAAAGGCAGCCTAAACCCAGCAGAAGAAGAGAAATAATAAAGATCAGAGCAGAAATAAACAATATAGAATCTAAAAAAAACTGTAGAGCAGATCAACGAAACCAAGAGTTGGTTTTTTGAAAACATAAACAAAATTGACAAACCTCTAGCCAGGCTTCTCAAAAAGGAAAGGGAGATGACCCAAATAGATAAAATCATGAATGAAAATGGAATTATTACAACCAATCCCTCAGAGATACAAACAATTATCAGGGAATACTATGAAAAATTATATGCCAACAAATTGGACAACCTGGAAGAAATGGACAAATTCCTGAACACCCACACTCTTCCAAAACTCAATCAGGAGGAAATAGAAAGCTTGAACAGACCCATCACCAGCGAAGAAATTGAATCGGTTATCAAAAATCTCCCAACAAATAAGAGTCCAGGACCAGATGGCTTCCCAGGGGAGTTCTACCAGACGTTTAAAGCAGAGATAATACCTATCCTTCTCAAGCTATTCCAAGAAATAGAAAGGGAAGGAAAACTTCCAGACTCATTCTATGAAGCCAGTATTACTTTGATTCCTAAACCAGACAGAGACCCAGTAAAAAAAGAGAACTACAGGCCAATATCCCTGATGAATATGGATGCAAAAATTCTCAATAAGATACTAGCAAATCGAATTCAATGGCATATAAAAGAATTATTCACCATGATCAAGTGGGATTCATTCCTGGGATGCAGGGCTGGTTCAACATTCGCAAATCAATCAACGTGATACATCACATTAACAAAAAAAAAAGAGAAAAACCATATGATCCTGTCAATCGATGCAGAAAAGGCCTTTGACAAAATCCAGCACCCTTTCTTAATAAAAACCCTTGAGAAAGTCGGGATAGAAGGAACATACTTAAAGATCATAAAAGCCATTTATGAAAAGCCCACAGCTAACATCATCCTCAATGGGGAAAAACTGAGAGCTTTTTCCCTGAGATCAGGAACACGACAGGGATGCCCACTCTCACTGCTGTTGTTTAACATAGTGTTGGAAGTTCTAGCATCAGCAATCAGACAACAAAAGGAAATCAAAGGCATCAAAATTGGCAAAGATGAAGTCAAGCTTTCGCTTTTTGCAGATGACATGATATTATACATGGAAAATCCGACAGACTCCACCAAAAGTCTGCTAGAACTGATACATGAATTCAGCAAAGTTGCAGGATACAAAATCAATGTACAGAAATCAGTTGCATTCTTATACACTAACAATGAAGCAACAGAAAGACAAATAAAGAAACTGATCCCATTCACAATTGCACCAAGAAGCATAAAATACCTAGGAATAAATCTAACCAAAGATGTAAAAGATCTGTATGCTGAAAACTATAGAAAGCTTATGAAGGTAATTGAAGAAGATATAAAGAAATGGAAAGACATTCCCTGCTCATGGATTGGAAGAATAAATATTGTCAAAATGTCAATACTACCCAAAGCTATCTACACATTCAATGCAATCCCAATCAAAATTGCACCAGCATTCTTCTCGAAACTAGAACAAGCAATCCTAAAATTCATATGGAACCACAAAAGGCCCCGAATAGCCAAAGTAATTTTGAAGAAGAAGACCAAAGCAGGAGGCATCACAATCCCAGACTTTAGCCTCTACTACAAAGCTGTCATCATCAAGACAGCATGGTATTGGCACAAAAACAGACACATAGACCAATGGAATAGAATAGAAACCCCAGAACTAGACCCACAAACGTATGGCCAACTCATCTTTGACAAAGCAGGAAAGAGCATCCAATGGAAAAAAGACAGTCTCTTTAACAAATGGTGCTGGGAGAACTGGACAGCAACATGCAGAAGGTTGAAACTAGACCACTTTCTCACACCATTCACAAAAATAAACTCAAAATGGATAAAGGACCTGAATGTGAGACAGGAAACCATCAAAACCTTAGAGGAGAAAGCAGGAAAAGACCTCTCTGACCTCAGCCGTAGCAATCTCTTACTCGACACATCCCCAAAGGCAAGGGAATTAAAAGCAAAAGTGAATTACTGGGACCTTATGAAGATAAAAAGCTTCTGCACAGCAAAGGAAACAACCAACAAAACGAAAAGGCAACCAACGGAATGGGAAAAGATATTTGCAAATGACATATCGGACAAAGGGCTAGTATCCAAAATCTATAAAGAGCTCACCAAACCCCACACCCGAAAAGCAAATAACCCAGTGAAGAAATGGGCAGAAAACATGAATAGACACTTCTCTAAAGAAGACATCCGGATGGCCAACAGGCACATGAAAAGATGTTCAGCGTCTCTCCTTATCAGGGAAATACAAATCAAAACCACACTCAGGTATCACCTCACGCCAGTCAGAGTGGCCAAAATGAACAAATCAGGAGACTATAGATGCTGGCGAGGATGTGGAGAAACGGAAACCCTCTTGCACTGTTGGTGGGAATGCAAATTGGTGCAGCCGCTCTGGAAAGCAGTGTGGAGGTTCCTCAGAAAATTAAAAATAGACCTACCCTATGACCCAGCAATAGCACTGCTAGGAATTTATCCAAGGGACACAGGAGTACTGATGCA
>NW_024422539.1:0-1120 GCF_014898765.1 Herpailurus yagouaroundi | reverse complement strand
TTGAGGATGATGTTAGCTGTGGGCTTTTCATAAATGGCTTTTATGATCTTTAAGTATGTTCCTTCCATCCCGACTTTCTCAAGGGTTTTTATTAAGAAAGGGTGCTGGATTTTGTCAAAGGCCTTTTCTGCATCGATTGACAGGATCATATGGTTCTTCTCTTTTTTTTTGTTAATGTGATGTATCACGTTGATTGATTTGCGAATGTTGAACCAGCCCAGCATCCCAGGAATGAATCCCACTTGATCATGGTGAATAATTCTTTTTATATGCCGTTGAATTCGATTTGCTAGTATCTTATTGAGAATTTTTGCATCCATATTCATCAGGGATATTGGCCTGTAGTTCTCTTTCTTTACTGGGTCTCTGTCTGGTTTAGGAATCAAAGTAATACTGGCTTCATAGAATGAGTCTGTAGGTTTTCCTTCCCTTTCTATTTCTTGGAATAGCTTGAGAAGGATAGGTATTATCTCTGCTTTAAACGTCTGGTAGAACTCCCCTGGGAAGCCATCTGGTCCTGGACTCTTATTTGTTGGGAGATTTTTGATAACCGATTCAATTTCTTCGCTGGTGATGGGTCTGTTCAAGCTTTCTATTTCCTCCTGATTGAGTTTTGGAAGAGTGTGGGTGTTCAGGAATTTGTCCATTTCTTCCAGGTTGTCCAGTTTGTTGGCATATAATTTTTCATAGTATTCCCTGATAATTGTTTGTATCTCTGAGGGATTGGTTGTAATAATTCCATTTTCATTCATGATTTTATCTATTTGGGTCATCTCCCTTTTCTTTTTGAGAAGCCTGGCTAGAGGTTTGTCAATTTTGTTTATTTTTTCAAAAAACCAACTCTTGGTTTCGTTGATCTGCTCTACAGTTTTTTTAGATTCTATATTGTTTATTTCTGCTCTGATCTTTATTATTTCTCTTCTTCTGCTGGGTTTAGGCTGCCTTTGCTGTTCTGCTTCTATTTCCTTTAGGTGTGCTGTTAGATTTTGTATTTGGGATTTTTCTTGTTTCTTGAGATAGGCCTGGATTGCAATGTATTTTCCTCTCAGGACTGCCTTCACTGCGTCCCAAAGCGTTTGGATTGTTGTATTTTCATTTTCGTTTGTTTCCATATATTTTT
>NW_024422538.1:0-5270 GCF_014898765.1 Herpailurus yagouaroundi | reverse complement strand
TGGCTGCCTGCTTCTCCTCATACACCTCCCTTCCTGTGTCAGACCTACTGTGTATACAAGGGGAGAATTAAATGAGAGGGAGGCTGTTGTTTTGCTCAAACCCCTGAGCGCCCTCATCCCTGAGCGTAATCTGATACTTGGTGTGAAGTACAACAGGGACTTCCTTTTGATAATGGTGATAGCTGGGTTTGCCTTATTGGCCTTTTTGCTGATTGACTCTTGATATTGACTTGAATTTGGTATCTTAGCTCACGTAGAAACGATTTAATGACTCATATCGGTGACACGTTGGAGGTCTGTAAAATGTACTTTGATTACATTTAGACCTGTGAAAGATCCACTGCTGGTATTTGGGTTTGACTGTCCTCGGTACTGACAGGAAAGCAGACTTCAGGAACGGGGACCCTCAACCAGCCTCACCAATCCTGACTTTTGAGACAGAGTCCTAGATCTTGAACAAAATCTAAGTGTGGAATGAAGGTGCTTTCATGACTTGCCCATTGCCTGTAGGATCCTAGGGGCATTCTTGCACATTGAGAGCAGATTCTCCAATGTGTAGGTAACCAAATGTCCAATTTGTTCCCGTTGTTTCCTCCTCGGAGACCTAGGTTCAATGTCAGGTGGTAGGGACATTATGCAATGTGTGAAATGCTTCGGGAATTTGTTGTGATTAACTTAGCTCATTTTTCTTTTTAGCAGTTTTGGAACTTACTATGTTACCGACTACGAAGTCTCGTAGAACAGCCCAGCCATTGTAATGTGCATTTCGTGGTCTATTAAGTAGAACACAAAACCCGTTTGAATGATTTGTTACCCATCGTCTTGCGTGGTATGTCAGTGTCAGCAATTGGTGACAAAGTGAGAACACCACCACCCATTCCAAAGGTTTGTTACCCGCAATTGTGTATGAGTGGACGGTTTCATTAGTGAAGAGCGACACGGGAGTTCTGAGACACCCCTTCTCGCCACTGAGTGGTGATACCTCTTAACATAATATTTAAGAATTCCCCTGTGCTGGTTGATGAAGGCGGGATGCACCATGGTTCGTGCTGAGGGGACAATCAGCCAGCCTCTAAAGCCGCAGTCTCACCTTGTGGGTTGATTCATGCAGTTCCTGTCTTACATTCTCTTTCACTCTTTTGGCCTACTTCACACAGGCTGCATGATTGGGTCCTCTGGCCCCACCAACCACTTTCAGAAATTGCTCTGGATGAGGGAAAGAGGACGTTTGCCCCATCCACTCGTGTTGTGAGTTTCCAAGTGACCTAATTTTCCTGCAGCGGTCCCAAGCTGACCTTCCTTTCACAGGTAAGTCCCTTTGTAGATTTGTACAATCATCACCTCCCTCAGGATCTGTGATGGGAACGTCCAGTTCCGGTCAGCCGGTGGGCCCGTAATGAGAGGAGAGGACCCTGAACCGATAGTCAAGACCAGCCGTGCAGGTAAGAGCAACCTTAGGCTGTGTGAGGCCAGAGGTGTTGGGTGAATAGCCCTTGTCTCCTGTCAGCTGTACCTTTCTTCCAGACGGTGTGGAAATCCCATCCCTGAGTCTCTAACATGGGCGCATGGGCGCTTCCCACAAGGTCGGGGTCACTCCCTAGACACTACTTGTTAACTCCGTGGTAGAGACTCCACGTCTTGAGTCAATTTCCTCAAGGAGTCAGTGGCATCTTTCTTCCAGACCTTCTTCGTGTTCCTCTGCTTACTGTTGCGTGCCACTGTTACACACGCGTTGGCTTTATTAGAATGCCAGATGCCCAGAAAACCCTGATCTTGAGCCTTTTTATCCTTTTGGTAATCGCTTTCTACTACCATGCAGAAGCAGGATGGACTGGATGGGATGGTCAGACACAAACTTCAGGAACTCCGAGATTGTGGGAGCACTGCTCAGGTGCATTTCTTCAGGTCTGAATGTAACTTTTTAAAGTCATGGATCTGAATCAATTGAAAGCCAGGAGTACCTAGGAGAGGCGAGAAAGAGGAGACCTGTACACCAAGTGGGTGCCAGAGGGTGGGTGACAGTCTCCCGGCCCACCCCCGCTGGGGTGGGTGGGCGGGCATTTATGTGGCAGCCGTCCCAGAAGCACAGGCTAACAGTTCAAGCAACATGCGGGTCAATACTTCTTTGCAGGTTTCCCCTTCCGTACATTCTAGCTATTTTTTGGCTCTGCAGATGTTGCCGAGACCGTGTCACCCATCGTGTTTCGTTCACAATAAGTTTCCAGTATGTGAGTCTGAAAGACCCTCGGCCCTTTCTTCCTGTCATCTCTGAGCCTCAGCTTCCACATCTGCAAAATGGAAATGACACCTTGCTCTTGCTCTCAGGCGTGGTGTGAAAATCAAGCGTGATCGTCTTTATGAAGGGCTCAGCACACAGGAGGTACTGAAGAAATTAGGACACGGTTTCCAGAATGTGTTTATGGGAGCAAAGGATCATGGCTTGGTTTAGATCCTCTTGCCACCTGTGCAGACCCCACTTGCACTTGATTTCTTGAGCCTTTTGCTGTAATTTCAGCTACGTTTTGTTTCCTTTCACAGGGCCAGCAACTATTCTCAGAGGGTCTTGGGCATCTCTTTGGAAATGGACCTCTTTAACTCTGCTGTGATGCCAGGAGGTAGCCCAGCATCCCAGACCCTGCCTTTCTCTGAGCTGCATTCTTTCCTGGCTGCCTTGGACGTCTGACATTGAAGCTGATGTCACTCAGCGTCAAGTTGGGGCTGGAGGGTGCTCGGTAACTGGCAGTGCCCAAAGGTCTCCTGTCTTTCCTTCTCTGTATAAAGTTACTTCTTTTCTGGGCAGGGGTTAATTTGGTGCAAATCAGGTGAAGACTTTGACGGTTGGGTGTGAGAGTGTTAAGCATAAAGACGAATGGCTCTAAGGTGCATTCAAAGACCCTCGGGACCTCTAGAGTCAGACACACCTCTGGTTCCTCTATTGCTTTGTTCGCACCAGTTTTATCCAGAAGGTGGCATCGCAGAGCCTGAGGTGCACTCCCCAAAGTCCAAAGGATCCACATTTCTTTGTGGTTAGACACTAACGTATGTAGCCTTTACACAGCATGTTGACATTTCAAAGACTTTTCATTTATCCCTATACTTGGTTCAGTTACTTTCAAGCCGTGGGAGATGGGGGTCCTTACGACTTCCTACCCAGTGAAAACCTGAGACCTGAGGTACTTAGAAAACTCTGTGCCCCAACACATGTTCCTTCCCCAGGCGGCAGGTACAAAGGTGAACAAGAATGGCTTGTTTGCTTGTGGAAAGCAGTTGTACAACTTAATAACTGTGATGCCTCCTCCTTCTGGCACACACACTTGTGCCCGCCCACTGCCCATCAAAGTCATGTTGGGTCATTTCATTGGGGGGAGGGATGGGGAAGACGTAGATGAATGTTTTATGGGTAAGTCTTCTGAGTACTGGCACTTCACAAAATAAGTCCCAAGGTGGACGCTTCCAAAAGGGTGACTGTTTAATTGGTGGCGTCTCAAACTCAGGACCCTGAGGGAAAGACAAGGTGACCCTCCCAATTCAAGGTGGGGTCTGGCTTGGTGGCTCTTTCCCAGGAGTCCACTCTGGAGCCTGCCACATCAGTTGCGTTATGAGGCCTGTACTCAATGAATGTGTACTTCCCAGCGGGGATGTTAATGAGTTATGAATTCTTGGTGTGAAGTATTTCATGTCAAACCCTGTTAGCCTGAAGTGGATTTTCATTCCTCTTGCGTATGTCGGTGACAGAAAGGGAATGGATATCGAACACCTGAAGGTAAGGCCTTTGCACTTGTGCTGCCGAAGGAGCGCGAGGTAAGGCCTTTGAAATGGAGTGGATTCGTTGTTACACTGGTTCCCTGTTATAGGCGCACGTTTCCACGGATGAGTGTTATTTCATTGGACACATGTACCACATTTTCTTTATCCATTTCTACTGTGGATGGATGCTCACAAGTCTCTCATGTCTTACACGTTGAGAATAATGCTGTAGTGAGGATATGGGATGAGTATGTGTCTTTGACATAGTGGCTTCCTGTCGTTTATATAAACGCCCAGATACGGGATTGATACATCATATAGGAGCTCAATTATTACTTTTTTTTTTAAATTTTTTTTTCTCAACGTTTATTTATTTTTGGGACAGAGAGAGACAGAGCATGAACGGGGGAGGGGCAGAGAGAGAGGGAGACACAGATCGGAAACAGGCTCCAGGCTCTGAGCCATCAGCCCAGAGCCCGACGCGGGGCTCGAACTCCCTGACCGCGAGATCGTGACCTGGCTGAAGTCGGACGCTTAACCGACTGCGCCACCCAGGCGCCCCTCAATTATTAATTTTTTGAGAGTCCATCCTACTGTTCTCCGTAGTGCTACCCAACGTGGGGCTGTCAGGTTGTCAGACTCCCTTTACAAAGAAGCTGAAAGAGTACGTCTACCATGCAGAGCAATGGCCTACTAGGAATCACTGGGAATCCTCATGTTGTGTACGGGAATGTGGTTGCAATTGTATCCAGGCGTTTCCATCAAAACTTCCTGCACTCTTCTGGTGATCATACCTTGCCCGTGGCAAGAAGACGAGCGGCGTGTGGGGGCTGTCAATGAACCTTCCGTGAGGCAGGGGACGTTTCGATTCTCATGGCCATGTGCAGATGTTTCTGGATATCCGGGAACCACCTGGGTCCGGTGACCAGGTTAGAGGATTAATCCTTCCTATTTTGTTTCCTTGTGATGTTTCAGGCTTTTGATTTGTCTTGATTAATGAAACCTGGGGTCTAGAAGGGATATGAGTGTTTACTGAAACTTGACAGTGGGGGTCGAGGGTCTTCATGTGAACGTGTGGTAGGCATTGTACGTTCAGGGGCAATCGCAGCCTCTGGGGCATGACAGATATTAGGTCCCAGGGAAGAAATGGGTCATGTCTGCTTCTCAGGCTTCCAATACAAAGAAGCTAAAAGAGTTTGTCTATCATACAGAGCAATGGCCTCTTAGGAATCGTTACGAATCCTCATGTTGTGGATGGGAATGTGGTTGGAATTGTATCCAAGCGTTTCCATCTAAGCTTTCTGCACTCTTCTGCTGACCATACTCTGCACATGGCGGGAAGAGGAGTGGCGTGTGGGTGCTGTCAATGAACCTTCCATGAGGCAGGGGACGTTTAGATTCTCACGGACATGAGTTGATGAGCTGTATGTCCGGGAGTCTCCTGGCACAGGTGTCAGCGTGGAGGATTCATCCTTTGGCCTTTGTTTCTATACACCATTTTGGGCCATTCATTTCTCCTGATT
>NW_024422537.1:0-1863 GCF_014898765.1 Herpailurus yagouaroundi | reverse complement strand
GAGCTGTCAGCACAGAGCCCGATGCGGGGCTCAAACCCACAAACCATGAGATCATGACCTGAGCTGAATTAGGATGCTTAACCGACTGAGCCACCCAGGCGCCCCTTTTCATTTTATAATTGAACTTCAGACCCTGGAAATTAGATGATTTGTCTGAGAAGATAAGTTAAGGAGATAAAATAAACATATTCTTTCAAATGAACCAATTCCTTTAATATCTTTTTCTTTAAAAATATTAGAGACTCCTGGGTGGCTCAGTTGGTTAAGCAGCCGATGATTTTGGCTCAGGTCATGATCTCAGGGTCCTGAGATCAAACCCCACGTTGGGCTCTGTGCTGACTGCATGGAGCCTGCTTGAGATTCTCTCTTTCCTTTCTCTCTGCCTTTCTCTCTCTCTCAAAATAAATAAATAAACATTAAAAAAATATTGGTGGCTATTGATATCTGCTATGGGTTGAATTGTGTTTCCCCCCAAATTCACATGTTGAAGTCCTAAGCCCTAGCCTTTCAGAATGTGACTGAATTTGGAGATAGGACCTTCAAAAAAGCAATTCAGAAAAAATAAGGTTTTATGGATGAGCCCTAACCAGTATGACTAATATTCTTATAAGGAGAGATTAGGACACAAACAAACACATAGAGAAGATCATATAAAGACACTGAAGGATGATGGCCATTTAGAAGCCCAGGAGAGAGGTCTTCAGAAGAAACTAACCCTGCCATCACCTTGGTCTTGAACTTATCAATTCCAGAACTGTGAGGAAATAAACTTCTGTTGTTTAAGCCACCCAGTCTATGGTGCTTTGTTACGGCAACACTGGAAAATGAATTCAGCATTCCAATTTATTTGTTTGTTTGTTTTAATTATCATCATCCCTATGGAACATACCTTTTATGATATGGGGCAGAATCTCTCGTTTTCTTCAATGTCTTCTCTGTATAGTTCTGGAAACTGTCAATTCAGATAAAAAATAGGTTTTGTCCATCCACTCCTGATTCCTATGTATGTCTATTCCTTATGAGTAGTTGGGACATGGTATTTTTCTGATGCCATGTTCCATTCCTTACTATAGGTTTACAGGGCCATCTAATGGAGAATTTTATTGGAATTAAAGACCATTATTTTCATTTCTTTTTTTATTAATTTTTTTTTCTAATGTTTATTTAGTTTTGAGACAGAGAGAGACAGAGCATGAAAGGGGGAGGGTCAGAGAGAGAGGGAGACACAGAATCTGAAACAGGCTCCAGGCTCTGAGCTGTCAGCACAGAGCCCCACGTGGGGCTCGAACTCATGAACCGCTAGATCATGACCCCAGCCGAAGTTGGACCTCAACCACTGAGCCACCCAGGAGCCCCTAAAGACCATTATTTTCATTTCTAATTAGCTTCACTGGATTGTTTCCTTTTAAAAAGTCATACTATAATTTAAGCAAAATGTAAAGTCTGAATATATATATTCATATAAGTGAATTTGAGTGCATCTATCCAGACTCACCCGGTATTAATCTAGGAGAGTAGTATATTGCTCTTTGAGGTTGGCAGCATAGCTTAAATAATATCCTAGTGGCCTAAATTTATTACCAGTCCCAAAGGTTTCTGATGTAAAACTGGAAGTAAAATAGGCTTACTTATATCATTCAATTTTTATTTGCTTTCTGGGAACATCCATATAATCCCATAAGATAAATATTCTCAGTTATTATTTCCACAAGCAAGCAATTTTTCTTTTAATTCATACACTGCCTTTGGTTATATGGATTTTGTCAAGATTTTTAAAGTTCTTTTGGTTGGTAAAACTGCTCTTAAAGGATAAAGTCATCAATCATGGATTTCCTGGATTTTCACAACATAATTTAGCCCTTA
>NW_024422536.1:0-1290 GCF_014898765.1 Herpailurus yagouaroundi | reverse complement strand
AAAAAAAAATAAAATGATTAAGTTGAATTTGAATAAAAGAAATCTGTAGGGAATTAGAAAATGGTCAAACCAGAGACAAGACCAAAAATGGTGGGAAGTTCTGAAGGCAAAACATAAGTCAGGGCTGATATATTGATATTGAAGGATAGATAGAATGGAGGTCATTGGGATGAATGGCTTACATGCAGTTTCATGGAAAAAAAAAGAATGCTTTACTTGACCATGGCTTCTGCAAAATGGAAGACTCAAGAAGAATAGGGACAAGATATTTCTGGATATTGCCAAGCAAATATTGAAGTGATAAATGATGGGACCTACTGCAAATAAAAAAATGCATAACAATACCAAAAGGCCTCAGCAGATTAGAAGGAAATGTTGGGGTCTAACACCTGATGTACTTGGATCTGGGGCTTAAGAAAAGCAAATAATGTGATTGGAAACTGTGATTTTGAAGTTCGAGCGTTCAAAGTATGAGGTACATGGTCTAGCCATTACAGTGCACGATAAAGAGAAAGTACACTTCAGTGATATAAGATGAGCCACAGACTTTATTGGTTACTGATTATAGATTAGAGACATGTATCAAAATGTTATGGAGGATGACCAATCCCAGAGTTTAGAAAATATATAGGTTAGATATAGAAAATTATATATAGAAAATATGTAGATTAATAACATGTTTCATATACTCCTAGGACAATAGTTCTAAGTATAAAAACATTTGAGTCTGCTGAGATGCTAAAAATCCACATTTCACAATATTCTCCGGGCCTAAGAGAAATAATAATAAAAAAAATTGTGTCATAAATGATTTTTATTATAAAAAGATAAGTATCTCTATGTTGTACTTTTCTAATAATAATATGCATTTTTTGAAATGTAGTTAAATGTGTTTTATCATGATGAAAACAATAGAGAGATAAAATTTGGAAAATGAAGAATTTAAATGCCACAACATCACTTATCATGTCTGCATTCAGAAATGAAATTCTCTTGATATTATGAAATTTTTTTTAGCCTTTCATTCACTCACAAACTTGAACCCTAAAATGCACAAATATACATATTATTGTTACATATTTTCTTTAATATACTGCATTAAATGATCAATTATAATGGTGATATTTAAAATATTCAATTAGGGGTGCCTGGGTGGCTCTGTCAGTTGAGCGACCGAATTTGGCTCAAGTCATGATCTCACAGCTCGTGAGTTCAAGCGCCCTGTTGGGCTCTGTGATGACAGCTCGTAGCCTGGAGCCTGATTTGGATTCTGTGTCTTCCTCTCTCTCT
>NW_024422535.1:0-3970 GCF_014898765.1 Herpailurus yagouaroundi | reverse complement strand
TGTCTCTCTCTGTCTCAAAAATAATGGTTAAAAATAATAATAATAAAAATTGAAAAAAAAAACGACAGATTTGTGGGGCGCCTGGGTGATCTCACGGTTCGTGGGTTTGAGCCCCGCGCGTGGCTCTGTGCTGACAGCTCAGAGACTGGAGCCTGCTTCGGATTCTGTGTCTCCCCCTCTCTCTTACCCCTCCCCTGCTCATGCTCTGTCTCTCTCTGTCTCTTGATAATAAATAAGCGTTAAAAAATTTTTTTTAAATAAATAAAAATAAAAACAGATTTGTGGTTCGACTGGCATCAAGAACACAGCCAATGAGACCACAAGTCTTAAACGAGTGTGACAAAATGGAAAGTTGCTCCCCAACACAGACTCACCCCCCATGATCTTCCTGATTTCTCTCCTTGACGTCAATTGGACTGGCATTTCTCCTTTTGTCGTAAGAATCTCTTTGTCAGCTCCTGATTTTAATAAGTAAGAGACCACCTGACCATGATTGCGTTTACACGCCCAGTGTAAACAGGTCCTGTCCGAAGAAAAGGAGAAAAGAGTTAAAAACAGAAGAGTTGAGGTGGGATTTCAAATTCCAGGTGCTAGTCAATAAATGTATGCAAGCCTGTTAAGAGCTCAGCTAGAACCAGGAAACCGGACAGGTAACCTCAACTTTTCTTTTCGGAAAGCAGATGATCAAAATATTTAGCATGCTTAAAGCTTATTTTTATTTTCATTTCTGACCCTTGGGAAAAACTAATTTATCCCAGGAGCTTTCATTTCGAGGAGTTCCAGGAGGCTGGCTGGTTAACTCTAATGGTATTGCTGAGAGGTCTTCTAGCACTAACGCTCGTTAGATTGTCCCAGTCTCTTTAAAATGTTTTTATGGTGTCACTTTTCCTTTTTAGGGACAGTGGAAACTTGCTTCGTATGCATCAAATGACACATGAAAATTAAATATTATCAGGGTAATAATCATCTACAGCTTGTTCTGCCACTGAAATTATTATTGCTACATAGACATTCCCAGCTGAATCTCAGTTGCTCATTCTTTTTCCTTTTCTTTCCTAGACACACACACACACACACACACACACACACACACACACACTTTAAATTTCCATTTTTAAAATACTTGGATCCTCTAGTTCTCTCCAGAAGGCTACAAACATACCCTCATCTGCTTAAATGTAAGGCACTGTGCACAGGCTTTAATTCCTAAGGCACTTGAAAAATGTACACCAACGACCGAAATTTTCAAGAACAAACTCTTCTAACATATTAGCCTCATTTAAGTAAAACTAATTATTTATTATTGTACACACAGGAAGGGATTATGCACACTCTGAAGGGCTATTATTTTAACACCACGTAGAAATATAATTAGCATGCTGGTAAAAACTCCATCTTAAACAGAAATGAAGGGATTCAGAGTTGCTAACTTCATCCCTGGTTGCCAAAGCTGAATGATATTGCGGAAGGAAAATCCTTTCTCCCCTCTGTTCTGAAACGTCCTCACCAATTCTCTAATTGAATGGAGAAAATTTCTTCAGAGCTGCCAGCCAAGTACAGATAAGATAAAGAACAGAACAATAATGTTCGGTAGTGAGGATTAAGTTAGGTCACTAACCTGCAAAGTACAACTATCCATAAAGTTCATTTGGTTCCGGGGAGAAGGTGATGTGCCCTGGCCTCCTCAACATTTCAGGCTTGCAGAAAGCTAGCTTGTCCGGCTGGCTGGGACTCCATCAATGTTTCAGAGGGATATTCCATACTATTATTGATTAGAATTAGATTATCCAGGTACCTTTAAGGTGTACTCTATAAAGAAAAGATTGCCAATTTGGGAAAAATAAGGGAAGAGGCGGCTTCTGCTTCTGAAATATGAGCTCATGGAGATAAGGAAGTGTCTGCTTGGACATACAGGTACTTAATTGCTCAACAAGGGAACCAAGAACAAGGTGGACACTGGTCCGGGCAGAAGGATCCAGTACATCCTTGATTGTGGGCAAACTGCAGCTGAGAGTGTTTGTCTGTGGATCTCTGTGGCATGGGCTTGAAAAGTGAATAATTATAATAAGTGAGCATTCAAAAATGAATGGAGCATGATGAGAAAAATATGTTCCCTTTTGGAAATAAAGTGCTCACTCGCTGGTAGTAAATCACTTGTTCATGACAAGCTTGAGACTGAAGAAGGTAATTTACTGCCAGTGGGTCTGAGACACTCTGGGAAAACCAACTAGCTAAAGCATCACCATGTAAAGTGGTGTTAAGGCAACACAGCACGATCCCCACAACCACGTGCCCTGAGTGGCCATCACTTACAGTCCAGACCTGTGTGGCTCTGGGCAGCCATAACTCAGAGCCATTGCAGCCAGGCAATATTTTCAGCTTTTTCATGAGCCATTATGCTTGTTGCTTAAAGCCAAGGGGTACGCACGACCTTTGAATTACAACTGATATGGGAACTCTATCTTTGAAATTTAACTCTTCAAGCTTTAAATTTGCAGTCAGAATATCTGGTTAGTCCTGGGAAGTATTTCAGACCGGAGGGGCTGGGTATCCTTCATCAGTGCTGAAATTGTGGTTACTGACCAACTACAAAGTGAAAGCAGTAACCATTTGGCTTTTCTTTTTTTTTTTTAATTTTTTTTTTCAACGTTTATTTATTTTTGGGACAGAGAGAGACAGAGCATGAACGGGGGAGGGGCAGAGAGAGAGGGAGACACAGAATCGGAAACAGGCTCCAGGCTCTGAGCCATCAGCCCAGAGCCTGACGCGGGGCTCGAACTCCCAGACCGCGAGATCGTGACCTGGCTGAAGTCGGACGCTTAACCGACTGCGCCACCCAGGCGCCCCCCATTTGGCTTTTCTATGCTAGAGATTAAGTGTTCGATGCCAGCATGCTGCTTAATAATAAGAAAATAATAGTTAACAAAGATATAGTGCTTTTTACATGGGGGATGCTGTTCTAAAGGCTTCATATATATTAACTGAGTCAATCTTCTGAACAACCCTTGAGTTAAGTGCTATTATCGACATTCCCTTCATTTTACAGAAGTGGAAACAGAAGCAGTCAGCAATAGGCAGAACAAACAGTATGCTTTGGTGATTAAATGTTACAGGGACAATAAAACAAGGGAAGGGACCAGGGAACGCCAGAGGCAGGGGAGGGGCATGGTGCCATTTTAAATCGAGGGCAAAGGAAAGCTCACCAAGGTGACATCTAAGCTAAGACCTGACAGAGGTGAGGGAGGAAAAGCATTTCAGACTTGGAAGAAAAAACATAAAGGCCTTGAATCAGGACTGTGCCTGGTATTTCAGGAAAAGGGAGGAGGCCAGGGGAGCAGAATGAGGGAAGTGAGGGGGCAAATCCGGGGATGAGGCCTTGAGGTAGAGAGGGAGGACGATGGGGACTGGAAGCAGAAATTCGAGGACCCTCTGAGCTTTTACTGAGAGTGTGATGGGGGCCATTAGAGGGTTTTGAGCAGAGTGAAATGATGCGACTTTTGACTTGTTTTAGGTCAGGATCCCTCTGCTGTGCTGAGAAACGACTACAGCGTATGAGGGAAGCAAGACTAGTGGGGGGTGGGGGGGGAGTGGTGGTGGTGGCTACAGCAAGAATCCGGGCACCAGAATGGCGGCTGTGTAACCAGAAGTGTTGAGGCAGAGTTAGTGAGAAGTGGTCAGATTCTGACTATAGCTGTAGGTGAAGCTTGGCAGAATTAGCCGACACACTGGATGTGGAATGTGAGGGAAAGACAGGAGGCAAGGAAGGCATCAAGGGTTCTGGGCTGAACATGTCAGACGCTGAGCTGAGGAGGACTCAGAGGAACAGGCTTGGGGCAGTCCGGGGGATGAGGGGAGATCAGGAAATCAAACTTGAACCTCCGACATGAGGTGCCTTAATAGACATCTTCCCCGATAAATCTATGGAGAAGCCTGTTCAGGTTGCTTCAGATTCAGCTTACATTTACTGAGC
>NW_024422534.1:0-3966 GCF_014898765.1 Herpailurus yagouaroundi | reverse complement strand
TGTCTCTCTCTGTCTCAAAAATAATGGTTAAAAATAATAATAATAAAAATTGAAAAAAAAAACGACAGATTTGTGGGGCGCCTGGGTGATCTCACGGTTCGTGGGTTTGAGCCCCGCGCGTGGCTCTGTGCTGACAGCTCAGAGACTGGAGCCTGCTTCGGATTCTGTGTCTCCCCCTCTCTCTTACCCCTCCCCTGCTCATGCTCTGTCTCTCTCTGTCTCTTGATAATAAATAAGCGTTAAAAAATTTTTTTTAAATAAATAAAAATAAAAACAGATTTGTGGTTCGACTGGCATCAAGAACACAGCCAATGAGACCACAAGTCTTAAACGAGTGTGACAAAATGGAAAGTTGCTCCCCAACACAGACTCACCCCCCATGATCTTCCTGATTTCTCTCCTTGACGTCAATTGGACTGGCATTTCTCCTTTTGTTGTAAGAATCTCTTTGTCAGCTCCTGATTTTAATAAGTAAGAGACCACCTGACCATGATTGCGTTTACACGCCCAGTGTAAACAGGTCCTGTCCGAAGAAAAGGAGAAAAGAGTTAAAAACAGAAGAGTTGAGGTGGGATTTCAAATTCCAGGTGCTAGTCAATAAATGTATGCAAGCCTGTTAAGAGCTCAGCTAGAACCAGGAAACCGGACAGGTAACCTCAACTTTTCTTTTCGGAAAGCAGATGATCAAAATATTTAGCATGCTTAAAGCTTATTTTTATTTTCATTTCTGACCCTTGGGAAAAACTAATTTATCCCAGGAGCTTTCATTTCGAGGAGTTCCAGGAGGCTGGCTGGTTAACTCTAATGGTATTGCTGAGAGGTCTTCTAGCACTAACGCTCGTTAGATTGTCCCAGTCTCTTTAAAATGTTTTTATGGTGTCACTTTTCCTTTTTAGGGACAGTGGAAACTTGCTTCGTATGCATCAAATGACACATGAAAATTAAATATTATCAGGGTAATAATCATCTACAGCTTGTTCTGCCACTGAAATTATTATTGCTACATAGACATTCCCGGCTGAATCTCAGTTGCTCATTCTTTTTCCTTTTCTTTCCTAGACACACACACACACACACACACACACACACACACACTCTTTAAATTTCCATTTTTAAAATACTTGGATCCTCTAGTTCTCTCCAGAAGGCTACAAACATACCCTCATCTGCTTAAATGTAAGGCACTGTGCACAGGCTTTAATTCCTAAGGCACTTGAAAAATGTACACCAACGACCGAAATTTTCAAGAACAAACTCTTCTAACATATTAGCCTCATTTAAGTAAAACTAATTATTTATTATTGTACACACAGGAAGGGATTATGCACACTCTGAAGGGCTATTATTTTAACACCACGTAGAAATATAATTAGCATGCTGGTAAAAACTCCATCTTAAACAGAAATGAAGGGATTCGGAGTTGCTAACTTCATCCCTGGTTGCCAAAGCTGAATGATATTGCGGAAGGAAAATCCTTTCTCCCCTCTGTTCTGAAACGTCCTCACCAATTCTCTAATTGAATGGAGAAAATTTCTTCAGAGCTGCCAGCCAAGTACAGATAAGATAAAGAACAGAACAATAATGTTCGGTAGTGAGGATTAAGTTAGGTCACTAACCTGCAAAGTACAACTATCCATAAAGTTCATTTGGTTCCGGGGAGAAGGTGATGTGCCCTGGCCTCCTCAACATTTCAGGCTTGCAGAAAGCTAGCTTGTCCGGCTGGCTGGGACTCCATCAATGTTTCAGAGGGATATTCCATACTATTATTGATTAGAATTAGATTATCCAGGTACCTTTAAGGTGTACTCTATAAAGAAAAGATTGCCAATTTGGGAAAAATAAGGGAAGAGGCGGCTTCTGCTTCTGAAATATGAGCTCATGGAGATAAGGAAGTGTCTGCTTGGACATACAGGTACTTAATTGCTCAACAAGGGAACCAAGAACAAGGTGGACACTGGTCCGGGCAGAAGGATCCAGTACATCCTTGATTGTGGGCAAACTGCAGCTGAGAGTGTTTGTCTGTGGATCTCTGTGGCATGGGCTTGAAAAGTGAATAATTATAATAAGTGAGCATTCAAAAATGAATGGAGCATGATGAGAAAAATATGTTCCCTTTTGGAAATAAAGTGCTCACTCGCTGGTAGTAAATCACTTGTTCATGACAAGCTTGAGACTGAAGAAGGTAATTTACTGCCAGTGGGTCTGAGACACTCTGGGAAAACCAACTAGCTAAAGCATCACCATGTAAAGTGGTGTTAAGGCAACACAGCACGATCCCCACAACCACGTGCCCTGAGTGGCCATCACTTACAGTCCAGACCTGTGTGGCTCTGGGCAGCCATAACTCAGAGCCATTGCAGCCAGGCAATATTTTCAGCTTTTTCATGAGCCATTATGCTTGTTGCTTAAAGCCAAGGGGTACGCACGACCTTTGAATTACAACTGATATGGGAACTCTATCTTTGAAATTTAACTCTTCAAGCTTTAAATTTGCAGTCAGAATATCTGGTTAGTTCTGGGAAGTATTTCAGACCGGAGGGGCTGGGTATCCTTCATCAGTGCTGAAATTGTGGTTACTGACCAACTACAAAGTGAAAGCAGTAACCATTTGGCTTTTCTTTTTTTTTTTTAATTTTTTTTTTCAACGTTTATTTATTTTTGGGACAGAGAGAGACAGAGCATGAACGGGGGAGGGGCAGAGAGAGAGGGAGACACAGAATCGGAAACAGGCTCCAGGCTCTGAGCCATCAGCCCAGAGCCTGACGCGGGGCTCGAACTCCCGGACCGCGAGATCGTGACCTGGCTGAAGTCGGACGCTTAACCGACTGCGCCACCCAGGCACCCCCCATTTGGCTTTTCTATGCTAGAGATGAAGTGTTCGATGCCAGCATGCTGCTTAATAATGAGAAAATAATAGTTAACAAAGATATAGTGCTTTTTACATGGGGGATGCTGTTCTAAAGGCTTCATATATATTAACTGAGTCAATCTTCTGAACAACCCTTGAGTTAAGTGCTATTATCGACATTCCCTTCATTTTACAGAAGTGGAAACAGAAGCAGTCAGCAATAGGCAGAACAAACAGTATGCTTTGGTGATTAAATGTTACAGGGACAATAAAACAAGGGAAGGGACCAGGGAACGCCAGAGGCAGGGGAGGGGCATGGTGCCATTTTAAATCGAGGGCAAAGGAAAGCTCACCAAGGTGACATCTAAGCTAAGACCTGACAGAGGTGAGGGAGGAAAAGCATTTCAGACTTGGAAGAAAAAACATAAAGGCCTTGAATCAGGACTGTGCCTGGTATTTCAGGAAAAGGGAGGAGGCCAGGGGAGCAGAATGAGGGAAGTGAGGGGGCAAATCCGGGGATGAGGCCTTGAGGTAGAGAGGGAGGACGATGGGGACTGGAAGCAGAAATTCGAGGACCCTCTGAGCTTTTACTGAGAGTGTGATGGGGGCCATTAGAGGGTTTTGAGCAGAGTGAAATGATGCGACTTTTGACTTGTTTTAGGTCAGGATCCCTCTGCTGTGCTGAGAAACGACTACAGCGTATGAGGGAAGCAAGACTAGTGGGGGGTGGGGGGGGAGTGGTGGTGGTGGCTACAGCAAGAATCCGGGCACCAGAATGGCGGCTGTGTAACCAGAAGTGTTGAGGCAGAGTTAGTGAGAAGTGGTCAGATTCTGACTATAGCTGTAGGTGAAGCTGGCAGAATTAGCCGACACACTGGATGTGGAATGTGAGGGAAAGACAGGAGGCAAGGAAGGCATCAAGGGTTCTGGGCTGAACATGTCAGACGCTGAGCTGAGGAGGACTCAGAGGAACAGGCTTGGGGCAGTCCGGGGGATGAGGGGAGATCAGGAAATCAAACTTGAACCTCCGACATGAGGTGCCTTAATAGACATCTTCCCCGATAAATCTATGAGAAGCCTGTTCAGGTTGCTTCAGATTCAGCTTACATTTACTGAGC
>NW_024422533.1:0-3168 GCF_014898765.1 Herpailurus yagouaroundi | reverse complement strand
ATCAGCACATATAACAGCAGGTCCTCAAAACCAGAAAGTGAGGGAGTCACTTACACAGAAAAAGTAAAGGGGGGGTGCCTGAGTGGCTCAGTCGGTTAAGCATTGACTTTGGTTCAGGTCATGATCTCAGGGTTTGTGAGTTCGAACCCCGCGTCGGGCTCTGTGCTGTCAGCTGGGAGCCTGGAGCCCGCTTCAGATTCTGTGTCTCCCTCTCTCTCTGCCCTTCCCCTGCTCGCACTCTGTCTCTCTCTCTCTCTCTCTCTCTCAAAAATAAAGAAAACAATAAAAAAAAAAAAAAGAAATAGTAAAGGTAAGACTAGACTGTGTCCCGGGGTGTCTATCTGGAATGGGAGGGATCAGGATGAACTTGTTTTTAATATTTTTATAAAGAGAAATAGATACAGAAACATAGGAAGAAATGTAACTATGACTGTATACGGGTATTTGTTTGCTCCTTCCTTCCTTCCTTCCTCCCTCCCTCCCTTTCTCTCTTTCTCTCTTTCTTCCTTTCTCTTTCTTTCCTGGCTCTGTCCTCTGTGTAGGCCTGGAAGACATGACACCCCTGGAGCATAAGGGCACCTGGTGTCCACATCCTAGTTTCTGAACACCATTCTCTGCCTCCGGGGTGGGAGCAGGGAAAGTGACACTAGGAGCCTGGAGCCCTCTTGCTGCACCAAAAAGTAAGGAAATGCTCCAAGAATGATGGCATGTGTCCAAGCGATGTGAGAACTGGCTCCAAGGGGCTCCCTCTCGACAGATCTGGTATAACGTGAACATCAAGATGATGATGATAGTAACAAAATTATAACCTAATAATAAAGAATCTGCGAGTTCATACTGATCTAAATGGAGGAGAAGGGAAGGACCTTCTTTACAACAGAATATCAAATAGTCCCTAGAGAAAGGTAATAGGAGATCGTATTCTTTTGTTTTAAGTTTATTTATTTATTTATTTATTTATTTATTTATTTCAACGTTTATTTATTTCTGGGACAGAGAGAGACAGAGCATGAACGGGGAAGGGGCAGAGAGAGAGGGAGTAACAGAATTGGAAACAGGCTCCAGGCTCTGAGCCATCAGCCCAGAGCCTGACGCGGGGCTCGAACTCACGGACCGTCATTCATTTATTTTTGAGAGAGAGAGAGTGCCCACGTGAGCTGGGGAGGGACAGAGAGCGAGAATCCCAAACAGCTTCTGCACTGTCAGCACAAAGCCTGATGTGGGGCTCGATCCCACGAACTGTGAGATGGTGACCTGAGCAGAAATCAGGAGCCGGGCTTAACTGACTGAGCCACCCAGACGCCCAGATAGGAGATCATGTTCTACACAGTACCTGGCCTGGACTCTTCAAAAAATACTGAGGTCCAAAATGATAGAGAAGGGCTGAGGAAGCTTCCAGGTGAAGGGGGAATGGAACAGTATGATAACCAAAGGTGACAGGTGACCCTGGGCAGAGGACAGGGGTGGAGGGAGCACAGAGAGCTGCAGAGGGCACCAACACTGAAACATGGCCTGAATTAGAGAACACAGATGGCTTAGAGAATGGTATTATAGCAAGGTTACATTTCCTAAATGTGGTCACTGGACTGTGGTCATGTAACAGACTCTCCTTGCTCTTAGGAAATACACACTTAACCACTGCAGGTAAAAGGGCAAAACGTAAATAATATAGGAGTCTGGCTAAAGGGAGCTCCTTATAGTGGTCTTGCAAAACTTCTACATGTTTACAATTAGGCTCTAAACACATAAATAAATACAGACATAAATCCCATCCTTTCAAACCGCGCCCCGGCCCCCCCGCAAAAAAAAAAACCCCCAGGAGTGAAACGCTAGATCTCTGGGCGCCCTCCCCACCCCATCCCGCAGAGGCTGTCTCCTGAGGAGGGTTACCTTGCATGTTAAATGGAAATGCCCCCGTGAAGAAAAATGGCTGGAAGGCTGGCGCTGGCCCTGCGTATGTCCCATTTTGAGGCTCCAGAGACACTGGTGGCTTGGACGGGACAGAAGAGAACAGTGAGCGGCTCTGACTCACTGGTGGCTGACAGACAGGACCCGGTTTTGTGCTTTCTGGTGTTCGGAGTATGGCAGAGGGGGCGGACACATCTCGGTTCTGAACCAGGGCCAACGAGGCGTGGTCCCGTGGAAAGGCCCCGACCAGGGGAGGCTCCCCGGCAGGCAGCAGCGGAGGAGTGCTTTCCGCAGGGGGTGACGCAGGAGGTGTGGAGGGTCCCCCGTTCTGGAGCTGGGCCGCATCCTCTGCCGCCGCAGGGGTGTAGAGAAAAGGGAAGGCTGGGTTGGCCAAATAGTTGGGAACAAAGGGCAGTTCTGACTCCTTCTTCAGCTGGGGGAGGCTGTCGTCACCATCATCTTCTTCCACTTACAAAGAAGAAAACGCATAACATTTACATAGCCCTTTAAAAATTACCAGGAAGAGAGTGTCTTGTGAAAGCTAGTGTCCTTTGGTATATGGCATATTTTGTTCCGTGTTTACTGCCTCTTCAAATCAGAAGGCAAAAGAGTGTTTCATTAGGTTTATGATCACCGTTTTGATTGCCTTAAATTTAATAGACTGAAAAAAAAAAAAAAAAACCAACCTTATAATGCCTACCTATCTGGAAATGACATGGAGTTACTATCGTGGCACAGTAGTATTACCTTGGCTTTTTAAAAAAAAAAAAAAAATTTTTTTTTTTTACATTTATTTATTTTTTGAGAGACAGAGCACAAGTTGGGGAGGGGCAGAGACAGAAGGAGACACAGAACCCGAAGCAGGCTCCAGGCTCCGAGCTGTCAGCTGTCAGCACAGAGCCCGACGCGGGGCTCAAACTCCCGAACCGTGAGATCATGACCTGAGCTGAAGTCGGACGCCCAACTGACTGAGCCACCCAGGCACCCCTTACCTTTGCTTTTAAAAACAGATTTGTGAAAAAAAAAATATTAAAAAAAAAAAAAAGGGACACCTGTGTGGCTCAGTCGGTTAAGCGGCCGACTTCGGCTCAGGTCATGATCTCGCAGTCTGTGAGTTCGAGCCCCGCGTCGGGCTCTGGGCTGACGGCTCAGAGCCTGGAGCCTGTTTCGGATTCTGTGTCTCCCTCTCTCTGACCTTCCCCCGTTCATGCTCTGTCTCTCTCTGTCTCAAAAATAATGGTTAAAAATAATAATAATAAA
>NW_024422532.1:0-3154 GCF_014898765.1 Herpailurus yagouaroundi | reverse complement strand
ATCAGCACATATAACAGCAGGTCCTCAAAACCAGAAAGTGAGGGAGTTACTTACACAGAAAAAGTAAAGGGGGGGTGCCTGAGTGGCTCAGTCGGTTAAGCATTGACTTTGGTTCAGGTCATGATCTCAGGGTTTGTGAGTTCGAACCCCGCGTCGGGCTCTGTGCTGTCAGCTGGGAGCCTGGAGCCCGCTTCAGATTCTGTGTCTCCCTCTCTCTCTGCCCTTCCCCTGCTCGCACTCTGTCTCTCTCTCTCTCTCAAAAATAAAGAAAACAATAAAAAAAAAAAAAAAAAGAAATAGTAAAGGTAAGACTAGACTGTGTCCCGGGGTGTCTATCTGGAATGGGAGGGATCAGGATGAACTTGTTTTTAATATTTTTATAAAGAGAAATAGATACAGAAACATAGGAAGAAATGTAACTATGACTGTATACGGGTATTTGTTTGCTCCTTCCTTCCTTCCTCCCTCCCTCCCTTTCTCTCTTTCTCTCTTTCTTTCTTTCTCTTTCTTTCCTGGCTCTGTCCTCTGTGTAGGCCTGGAAGACATGACACCCCTGGAGCATAAGGGCACCTGGTGTCCACATCCTAGTTTCTGAACACCATTCTCTGCCTCCGGGGTGGGAGCAGGGAAAGTGACACTAGGAGCCTGGAGCCCTCTTGCTGCACCAAAAAGTAAGGAAATGCTCCAAGAATGATGGCATGTGTCCAAGCGATGTGAGAACTGGCTCCAAGGGGCTCCCTCTCGACAGATCTGGTATAATGTGAACATCAAGATGATGATAGTAACAAAATTATAACCTAATAATAAAGAATCTGCGAGTTCATACTGATCTAAATGGAGGAGAAGGGAAGGACCTTCTTTACAACAGAATATCAAATAGTCCCTAGAGAAAGGTAATAGGAGATCGTATTCTTTTGTTTTAAGTTCATTTATTTATTTATTTTTAATTTTTTTTTTCAACGTTTATTTATTTCTGGGACAGAGAGAGACGGAGCATGAACGGGGAAGGGGCAGAGAGAGAGGGAGTAACAGAATTGGAAACAGGCTCCAGGCTCTGAGCCATCAGCCCAGAGCCTGACGCGGGGCTCGAACTCACGGACCGTCATTTATTTATTTTTGAGAGAGAGAGAGTGCCCACGTGAGCTGGGGAGGGACAGAGAGCGAGAATCCCAAACAGCTTCTGCACTGTCAGCACAAAGCCTGATGTGGGGCTCGATCCCACGAACTGTGAGATGGTGACCTGAGCAGAAATCAGGAGCCGGGCTTAACTGACTGAGCCACCCAGACGCCCAGATAGGAGATCATGTTCTACACAGTACCTGGCCTGGACTCTTCAAAAAATACTGAGGTCCAAAATGATAGAGAAGGGCTGAGGAAGCTTCCAGGTGAAGGGGGAATGGAACAGTATGATAACCAAAGGTGACAGGTGACCCTGGGCAGAGGACAGGGGTGGAGGGAGCACAGAGAGCTGCAGAGGGCACCAACACTGAAACATGGCCTGAATTAGAGAACACAGATGGCTTAGAGAATGGTATTATAGCAAGGTTACATTTCCTAAATGTGGTCACTGGACTGTGGTCACGTAACAGACTCTCCTTGCTCTTAGGAAATACACACTTAACCACTGCAGGTAAAAGGGCAAAACGTAAATAATATAGGAGTCTGGCTAAAGGGAGCTCCTTATAGTGGTCTTGCAAAACTTCTACATGTTTACAATTAGGCTCTAAACACATAAATAAATACAGACATAAATCCCATCCTTTCAAACCGCGCCCCGGCCCCCCCGCAAAAAAAAAAACCCCCAGGAGTGAAACGCTAGATCTCTGGGCGCCCTCCCCACCCCATCCCGCAGAGGCTGTCTCCTGAGGAGGGTTACCTTGCATGTTAAATGGAAATGCCCCCGTGAAGAAAAATGGCTGGAAGGCTGGCGCTGGCCCTGCGTATGTCCCATTTTGAGGCTCCAGAGACACTGGTGGCTTGGACGGGACAGAAGAGAACAGTGAGCGGCTCTGACTCACTGGTGGCTGACAGACAGGACCCGGTTTTGTGCTTTCTGGTGTTCGGAGTATGGCAGAGGGGGCGGACACATCTCGGTTCTGAACCAGGGCCAACGAGGCGTGGTCCCGTGGAAAGGCCCCGACCAGGGGAGGCTCCCCGGCAGGCAGCAGCGGAGGAGTGCTTTCCGCAGGGGGTGACGCAGGAGGTGTGGAGGGTCCCCCGTTCTGGAGCTGGGCCGCATCCTCTGCCGCCGCAGGGGTGTAGAGAAAAGGGAAGGCTGGGTTGGCCAAATAGTTGGGAACAAAGGGCAGTTCTGACTCCTTCTTCAGCTGGGGGAGGCTGTCGTCACCATCATCTTCTTCCACTTACAAAGAAGAAAACGCATAACATTTACATAGCCCTTTAAAAATTACCAGGAAGAGAGTGTCTTGTGAAAGCTAGTGTCCTTTGGTATATGGCATATTTTGTTCCGTGTTTACTGCCTCTTCAAATCAGAAGGCAAAAGAGTGTTTCATTAGGTTTATGATCACCGTTTTGATTGCCTTAAATTTAATAGACTGAAAAAAAAAAAAAAAAACCAACCTTATAATGCCTACCTATCTGGAAATGACATGGAGTTACTATCGTGGCACAGTAGTATTACCTTGGCTTTTTAAAAAAAAAAAAAAAATTTTTTTTTTTTACATTTATTTATTTTTTGAGAGACAGAGCACAAGTTGGGGAGGGGCAGAGACAGAAGGAGACACAGAACCCGAAGCAGGCTCCAGGCTCCGAGCTGTCAGCTGTCAGCACAGAGCCCGACGCGGGGCTCAAACTCCCGAACCGTGAGATCATGACCTGAGCTGAAGTCGGACGCCCAACTGACTGAGCCACCCAGGCACCCCTTACCTTTGCTTTTAAAAACAGATTTGTGAAAAAAAAAATATTAAAAAAAAAAAAAAGGGACACCTGTGTGGCTCAGTCGGTTAAGCGGCCGACTTCGGCTCAGGTCATGATCTCGCAGTCTGTGAGTTCGAGCCCCGCGTCGGGCTCTGGGCTGACGGCTCAGAGCCTGGAGCCTGTTTCGGATTCTGTGTCTCCCTCTCTCTGACCTTCCCCCGTTCATGCTCTGTCTCTCTCTGTCTCAAAAATAATGGTTAAAAATAATAATAATAAA
>NW_024422531.1:0-5168 GCF_014898765.1 Herpailurus yagouaroundi | reverse complement strand
CGCTCCGCCCCTCCGCGGGAGGGTCTCACCGAGCTACGGCTGAATGTTGGCTGCAGCCAGGAACGCCCGCTGGACCCTGCTGCTGCCGGTGCCCCGAGACTGCGGCCCGAGGCCAGCCCGCCCCAGAAAAAGTTGGCAAGACAGTCTAGCAGCAGCGTTTCGGGGATGGTGGAAAATGGCAACACACGTCTGGCCCCAGGCTTCACCCTCCATGACCTTGTTCCAGCACCGGCGAACGTGGCCGCCTTCCGGGGTCTGCCGGGACCAGGGGGCTTCAACAGTCTCCACCAAATGTCCTTCCGGCAGCGGAACCGCCTTTCCCCGTGTGGCCCGAGCACCTCCCGGACCCCACTCTGTTCCTGGGGATTCGCCCTTCCCACCAGAGCACCGCCAGGTAGGGAGCTGCGGAGGTGCAGCCTTGCGCTCCCCTCGTTTACAGTCTTAATGGGATTTAAACCCTCTCCTTTCTCCTTTAGTGCCTGTGGCCGTTTCCCATTTTCCACTTTCTCTCCAGCTCCTTTTAGGGAGGGGGAGGGGTGCTTTTCCCGTATTCTCCCCGCCCCCCAGTCTCCGTCCTCTCTCCCCCCGCAAAAGCACCTCCCTTCCCGCGGCTTCTCGCTCTCCAAGTTCACTTGTCTGCGCCGCGTACCTGCTGAATTCTGTGGTTCAGGTTGTGCAGATGGTAGTGTTAATCCTCCAATCAGTGTTCTAGGTGTGTAGGATGGTTCAGTGTTGGTCTGGCTGTATTTCGTGGACGCGAGACACACAAGAAGCTTCCATGCTGTTCTGCCATCTTGGCTCCTCCCCTGAGTCCATGCCTTCTTTTATTTAAATAACAGCTTTATTGAGATGTAATTCACATTAAATTCATCATATCATGGTCATTATCATAAAATTCGCTCTTTAGGGTGTACAGCCCAGTGTGCCCCTCTGTATATTCACCGAGTTGCACAACTGTCGCTGCAGATTTCAGGACATTGGTGTCACCCCCCAGAGCAACTGTGTACCCGTGGCAGCACCACCACCCCCTGCCCCCAGCCCCTGGCGACCGCCAGTCGGTGTCTATGGATCCACCTGCTCTGGGCGTTTTCCGTGAATGGAATCGTCCACTCTGTGGTGTTTGCGACTGACTTTCTCTTGTCAATGTCCTCACGCTGTGCACGCCCCCTGTTTGTGCGACCAGTTCGCCATTGTGTGGACAGCCCACAACTTGTTTATCTGTTCTTCAGTGATGGAAATGCCGTTTTCACTTTCTGGCCGCTGTAAATAATGCTTCGTTTAATGTTTGCATGCGCCGTGTGTGCTCTGTGGATAAATGTCTACAGTGTTCTTGGGTAGGTACCTCCAAGGGGAGATGGCTGGGTTCATGGGAACTTGATGTGTAACATTTTGAGGGACTGCGGAAGTATTTTCCAAAAGGAAAGCACCATTTCACATTGCCACCGGTGGTGTGCGAGGGTTCAGTTCCTCCACATCCTCGCCAACCCTTGTTACTGTCTGTCTTTTTAACTTTTAGCCATCCCGGTGGGTGCGAAGTGAAATCTCACAGTGCTTTGGATTTGCATTTCTTTGAGGTCCAATGATGTCGAGCATCTTTTTCTATACTCATTGGCCCTTTGGGTGTCTTTGGAGAAATGTGTACCCGTTCCTTTGCTCAGTTTTTGTTGTTGTTGTTGTTTGTTTGGGCCATTATTTTTTATATTTTTGAGTTGTAAGAGTTCTCTATATACTCTACATACTAGACCTCTGTCAGATCCATGATTTGCAAATACCTTCTCCAATTCCACAGAATATGTTTCCACTGTTTTTGATAGTGATAGTGGCCTCTGAGGCATGCAAGTTTTTAATGAAATCCAACTTACCAATTTTTTAAAATCACACTTTTGGTATCATGTTAAGAAACCATTACCCAATACAAGGTCATAATGACCTATTCCTATGATTTTTATCAGGGATCTTCTAGTCTGGTCTTATATTTCGACCTGTGACACATTTTGAGTTGCGTTTAGGATATGATGTGAGGTAGGGGTCCACATTGATTTTCTCGTATGCGGATGTCCAGTGGTCCTGCAACTACTGTTTGAAAAGGCTGCTCTCTCCCTGTTCAGTCACATACAGGTTTACATCTGCACTCTCAGTTCTATTCCGTTGGTCTGTACGCCTGTTCTCATGCTGTCGTAAGATGTCCTGGTTTGTCGCTAGTAGCAATTTTTATAGTCACCCCGGCCCCCTTGTGGTTATTGTTTGCATATGACTTTTTAATTTTAATGTATCTTGGAGATCTTTACGTACGAAGAGTTTTCATCTATTCTACAGCTATGTAGTATTCCATTTATGGCCGTAATGTAATTTATTTATGTAAATGTCATCCTTGAAATATTGAAATCCCGGCACGGAGTAAGAGTAAGTATGGAGCCTTTGTTTTTCATTCATTCAGGCACTTTACAGACTCTCTCAATCGAAAGTTTCGTGCTTTTCTTCAGCTCTAGGAAATGTCGTCCCGCTATTTACAAGGGAATCATTCACTCCATGTCTGTTTTCTCTTATGTACTTCCTGTTGCAAAATAGTCTGGGTTGAGTTTTCTTGTCCTCACTTCTCTTATTTTCTGTGCTTTTCTCCTTTTGCTTTATGCTTTGAGTTTTTCCTGTCTGTGTCTTCTAGAAAGTCAATCCAGCCTTCAGGTACACAATATTCAGTGTTCTGAGCATCACAGCCACTGAACTTCTTTACTCTGACATTTAAATATTCTCACCCTGCTGCTTCTCCTTCTTCACAGCGGCCCGCTTTTATTAAAGGGATGCGATATCACGTCCAATCTCTCTTTCGTTTTCTGAATGATCCTGTTCTTCCCCTTGGGGAAATTGGCTTATCTTGGTTTTCGTCTTTCTTGCTGTTGATTTTCTTCAGATACGTGATGACCTGGTGGTGTTTTTCTCCTTAAAGTGGAGAACAGCTTGACTGATGCAGGAGCTCTCCTGGGTTTCTCCTCCGCGTTTTAATGTCTGTCACCCTGACAGGCCTTCCCGTGGTGGGGGTGACCCCAGCCTCTATGAAGAAGACGGGGTAAACCCACAGGGAGGCCGTGGGAGGGGAAATGTGTGGTCTGAATGAAGGCCAGATCCCCGTGTGCCCAGGACGCGACTCCTTCCCCCACACCTGGGCCCTCAGGTGTCTGTTAGGAAGGTCTGGCGTTGACTCTGCCACGGTTTCTGTCTTAGGTGCTGCGGAGCTGGTGGGAAGCGGGGTACACCTTCGAGCCATCTCTCGGGTGGTTGGAGCTGTCCTGCCCCTGCTCCAGCTCGTCTACCGATGCGGTCCCATTGACCTTGGTCTTCCAGGAAGCCACTCAAGTCTGTGAGCGGCTGTGGCTCCAGTGACCATTTCTTAGCTCTAGAGGGGATTCGGGGTCTTTGCTGGATTCTTATTATCATGGGGAAGAATTTGGGGAGTGATTAAGGAAAATGCACCTCCCAGTTTTACCATCTTGAGAATCGGGCGCGGGGGCCGAGGGCTACTGGGAGAGGCAGAGACAAAGGCGTTTGGGGAGCAGGGAGTGACTCAGACTTTGATGTCAGCGAAGGCTGTGATGTCAGTGATGTCAGAGTGACTCATTCCACTGAGGGGAGGGAACCAGGGGGCCCTGCAGGGAGGGGTGGGGCGGGTCCAGCACAGATCCTGCCCCTGCCCGGAACCAGAGCATTGCCATCCAGGGATAGCCTGGTTTCTCGTGTCTTTGCTCTCTTACCCAACTCCACACTAGGAAGGTTTTTGCCTCGATGAAGCCATTATTCTGCTTAACTGGTAAACTACATTACTGGATGCAGATGGATGTGGGCCCTGACATCTTCCTCTGAAAATACGGCAAGTAAATTAGTTAATTATTGTTTTTGAATTGACATGCTATTCAGGCTTTTGATTTATAACTTAATTGTACTGCTCTAGGTGACTTCCAATTTTTAACCGGATCCATTTGAATAAACTTAGTGTTCTATCTCAGATTAGCCAAAGGAAGATTAAAAAGTAAGCTGGAGAGTTTGGTAGCTTTGTAACAATAGCATAAAATGTGGAATAATGAACTGTAAATGTGTCTAATTACATAAATAATGCATTTGTGTAATTGTCAAGTAAGGGGGTGTGCTAATGAATCAATTATTTTTAATTGTAGGATGCTTGATTGTTTCAGAAATATAATTGATCGTAATCAAGAATCAATTAAATGTTGATAGTAATTATGTTTATCAAGCTTAAATACATGACATCATTACACTGTAACTGCTTCGGGAAGAAGGAAGTGGAAGGAGGTTATCCTAAGTGAAGGAGAAAGAGCTCATATTTATGCCAGCAGCCCGGCAGCGGCGGGACTGCACGGTAATGAGGTAGGAAAGAGAAGCGAGCTCTTCAAGGCTTATCAGTTAAGGCTGCCGAAGGCAAGCTTCTCCAGCTGCGAGCTCATCACATCCCCGAGCCGGGCGGGTTTCTGCCTGTGGGGAGCGTCTGGATCAGCGGCTTCCGAGATAGCAACCCCAGGTGCGCTGCGGGTGCGGGCTTGGGCAGGCCCTCACCCGGCACTGCTCTCGGGGAAAACCGTCTTGTGATCCGAGGATTACTTAGGCTCTAGGAAGTGTGTGTGGCCCCCACCTGTCTTGGGCGTGCGGCTCTGTTCAAGTTGACTTGAGAGGCTCGACCCTGCGAGATTCACTGCAGGTCGTCTGAGCATTCCAGAAATGATGGTTACTCTATGAGAAGCTGCTGAATTTAATGTGTGTTGGCTGTAAACACGGGCCTGCGAGCCCCTCTGTCTCTGGGACTGTGTCCCATTCCCATTCGTGTCCCTACCGCATGCCACATAGTAGGTGCTTGACAGATGTTAGGTGAGTGATAAAAACGTTCCTCGTGACCCGTCAGCTAATCAGCATATTGGTTGCAGCTGTGCTACCTTTGTTGGCCTACCAGTTGTTGGCTTGCCCACACGCCCTACTCATCCCTCCTTCCTTCCTTCCTTCCCTCCCTCCTTCCCTCCACTGACTCATCCATCCATCCCACCTTCCTTCCTGCCATCCATCCTTCCTTCCATCTATCCTACTTTCCTTCCTTCTTTCCTTCCTTCTCTCCTTCCTTCCACCCACCCACTCACTCATCCATCCATCCATCCCACCTTCCTTCCATC
>NW_024422530.1:0-5169 GCF_014898765.1 Herpailurus yagouaroundi | reverse complement strand
CGCTCCGCCCCTCCGCGGGAGGGTCTCACCGAGCTACGGCTGAATGTCGGCTGCAGCCAGGAACGCCCGCTGGACCCTGCTGCTGCCGGTGCCCCGAGACTGCGGCCCGAGGCCAGCCCGCCCCAGAAAATGTTGGCGAGACAGTCTAGCAGCAGCGTTTCGGGGATGGTGGAAAATCACAACACACGTCTGGCCCCAGGCCTCACCCTCAACAGCCTTGTTCCAGCACCGGCGAACGTGGCCGCCTTCCGGGGTCTGCCGGGACCAGGGGGCTTCAACAGTCTCCACCAAATGTCCTTCCGGCAGCGGAACCGCCTTTCCCCGTGTGGCCCGAGCACCTCCCGGACCCCACTCTGTTCCTGGGGATTCGCCCTTCCCACCAGAGCACCGCCAGGTAGGGAGCTGCGGAGGTGCAGCCTTGCGCTCCCCTCGTTTACAGTCTTAATGGGATTTAAACCCTCTCCTTTCTGCTTTAGTCCCTGCGGCCGGTTCCCATTTTCCACTTTCTCTCCAGCTCCTTTTAGGGAGGGGGAGGGGGAGGGGTGCTTTTCCCTATTCTCCCCGCCCCCCAGTCTCCGTCCTCTCTCCCCCCGCAAAAGCACCTCCCTTCCCGCGGCTTCTCGCTCCCCAAGTTCACTCGTCTGCGCCGCGTACCTGCTGAATTCTGTGGTTCAGGTTGTGCAGATGGTAGTGTTAATCCTCCAATCAGTGTTCTAGGTGTGTAGGATTGTTCAGTGTTGGTCTGGCTGTATTTCGTGGACGCGAGACACACAAGAAGCTTCCATGCTGTTCTGCCATCTTGGCTCCTCCCCTGAGTCCATGCCTTCTTTTATTTAAATAACAGCTTTATTGAGATGTAATTCACATTAAATTCATCATATCATGGTCATTATCATAAAATTCGCTCTTTAGGGTGTACAGCCCAGTGTGCCCCTCTGTATATTCACCGAGTTGCACAACTGTCGCTGCAGATTTCAGGACATTGGTGTCACCCCCCAGAGCAACCGTGTACCCGTGGCAGCACCGCCACCCCCTGCCCCCAGCCCCTGGCGACCGCCAGTCGGTGTCTATGGATCCACCTGCTCTGGGCGTTTTCCGTGAATGGAATCGTCCACTCTGTGGTGTTTGCGACTGACTTTCTCTTGTCAATGTCCTCACGCTGTGCACGCCCCCTGTTTGTGCGACCAGTTCGCCATTGTGTGGACAGCCCACAACTTGTTTATCTGTTCTTCAGTGATGGAGATGCCGTTTTCACTTTCTGGCCGCTGTAAATAATGCTTCGTTTAATGTTTGCATGCGCCGTGTGTGCTCTGTGGATAAATGTCTACAGTGTTCTTGGGTAGATACCTCCAAGGGGAGATGGCTGGGTTCATGGGAACTTTATGTGTAACATTTTGAGGGACTGCGGAAGTATTTTCCAAAAGGAAAGCACCATTTCACATTCCCACCGGTGGTGTGCGAGGGTTCAGTTCCTCCACATCCTCGCCAACCCTTGTTACTGTCTGTCTTTTTAACTTGTAGCCATCCCGGTGGGTGCGAAGTGAAATCTCACAGTGCTTTGGATTTGCATTCCTTTGAGGTCCAATGATGTCGAGCATCTTTTTCTATACTCATTGGCCCTTTGGGTGTCTTTGGAGAAATGTGTACCCGTTCCTTTGCTCAGTTTTTGTTGTTGTTGTTGTTTGTTTGGGCCATTATTTTTTATATTTTTGAGTTGTAAGAGTTCTCTATATACTCTACATACTAGACCTCTGTCAGATCCATGATTTGCAAATACCTTCTCCAATTCCACAGAATATGTTTCCACTGTTTTTGATAGTGATAGTGGCCTCTGAGGCATGCAAGTTTTTAATGAAATCCAACTTACCAATTTTTTAAAATCACACTTTTGGTATCATGTTAAGAAACCATTACCCAATACAAGGTCATAATGACCTATTCCTATGATTTTTATCAGGGATCTTCTAGTCTGGTCTTATATTTCGACCTGTGACACATTTTGAGTTGCGTTTAGGATATGATGTGAGGTAGGGGTCCACATTGATTTTCTCGTATGCGGATGTCCAGTGGTCCTGCAACTACTGTTTGAAAAGGCTGCTCTCTCCCTGTTCAGTCACATACAGGTTTACATCTGCACTCTCAGTTCTATTCCGTTGGTCTGTACGCCTGTTCTCATGCTGTCGTAAGATGTCCTGGTTTGTCGCTAGTAGCAATTTTTATAGTCACTCCGGCCCCCTTGTGGTTATTGTTTGCATATGACTTTTTAATTTTAATGTATCTTGGAGATCTTTACGTACGAAGAGTTTTCATCTATTCTACAGCTATGTAGTATTCCATTTATGGCCGTAACGTAATTTATTTATGTAAATATCATCCTTGAAATATTGAAATCCCGGCACGGAGTAAGACTAAGTATGGAGCCTTTGTTTTTCATTCATTCAGGCACTTTGCAGACTCTCTCAATCGAAAGTTTCGTGCTTTTCTTCAGCTCTAGGAAATGTCGTCCCGCTATTTACAAGGGAATCATTCACTCCATGTCTGTTTTCTCTTATGTACTTCCTGTTGCAAAATAGTCTGGGTTGAGTTTTCATGTCCTCACTTCTCTTACTTTGTGTGCTTTTCTCCTTTTGCTTTATGCTTTGAGTTTTTCCTGTCTGTGTCTTCTAGAAAGTCAATCCAGCCTTCAGGTACACAATATTCAGTGTTCTGAGCATCACAGCCACTGAACTTCTTTACTCTGACATTTAAATATTCTCACCCTGCTGCTTCTCCTTCTTCACAGCGGCCCGCTTTTATTAAAGGGATGCGATATCACGTCCAATCTCTCTTTCGTTTTCTGAATGATCCTGTTCTTCCCCTTGGGGAAATTGGCTTATCTTGGTTTTCGTCTTTCTTGCTGTTGATTTTCTTCAGATACGTGATGACCTGGTGGTGTTTTTCTCCTTAAAGTGGAGAACAGCTTGACTGATGCAGGAGCTCTCCTGGGTTTCTCCTCCGCGTTTTAATGTCTGTCACCCTGACAGGCCTTCCCGTGGTGGGGGTGACCCCAGCCTCTATGAAGAAGACGGGGTAAACCCACAGGGAGGCCGTGGGAGGGGAAATGTGTGGTCTGAATGAAGGCCAGATCCCCGTGTGCCCAGGACGCGACTCCTTCCCCCACACCTGGGCCCTCAGGTGTCTGTTAGGAAGGTCTGGCGTTGACTCTGCCACGGTTTCTGTCTTAGGTGCTGCGGAGCTGGTGGGAAGCGGGGTACACCTTCGAGCCATCTCTCGGGTGGTTGGAGCTGTCCTGCCCCTGCTCCAGCTCGTCTACCGATGCGGTCCCATTGACCTTGGTCTTCCAGGAAGCCACTCAAGTCTGTGAGCGGCTGTGGCTCCAGTGACCATTTCTTAGCTCTAGAGGGGATTCGGGGTCTTTGCTGGATTCTTATTATCATGGGGAAGAATTTGGGGAGTGATTAAGGAAAATGCACCTCCCAGTTTTACCATCTTGAGAATCGGGCGCGGGGGCCGAGGGCTACTGGGAGAGGCAGAGACAAAGGCGTTTGGGGAGCAGGGAGTGACTCAGACTTTGATGTCAGCGAAGGCTGTGATGTCAGTGATGTCAGGGTGACTCATTCCACTGAGGGGAGGGAACCAGGGGGCCCTGCAGGGAGGGGTGGGGCGGGTCCAGCACAGATCCTGCCCCTGCCCGGAACCAGAGCATTGCCATCCAGGGATAGCCTGGTTTCTCGTGTCTTTGCTCTCTTACCCAACTCCACACTAGGAAGGTTTTTGCCTCGATGAAGCCATTATTCTGCTTAACTGGTAAACTACATTACTGGATGCAGATGGATGTGGGCCCTGACATCTTCCTCTGAAAATACGGCAAGTAAATTAGTTAATTATTGTTTTTGAATTGACATGCTATTCAGGCTTTTGATTTATAACTTAATTGTACTGCTCTAGGTGACTTCCAATTTTTAACCGGATCCATTTGAATAAACTTAGTGTTCTATCTCAGATTAGCCAAAGGAAGATTAAAAAGTAAGCTGGAGAGTTTGGTAGCTTTGTAACAATAGCATAAAATGTGGAATAATGAACTGTAAATGTGTCTAATTACATAAATAATGCATTTGTGTAATTGTCAAGTAAGGGGGTGTGCTAATGAATCAATTATTTTTAATTGTAGGATGCTTGATTGTTTCAGAAATATAATTGATCGTAATCAAGAATCAATTAAATGTTGATAGTAATTATGTTTATCAAGCTTAAATACATGACATCATTACACTGTAACTGCTTCGGGAAGAAGGAAGTGGAAGGAGGTTATCCTAAGTGAAGGAGAAAGAGCTCATATTTATGCCAGCAGCCCGGCAGCGGCGGGACTGCACGGTAATGAGGTAGGAAAGAGAAGCGAGCTCTTCAAGGCTTATCAGTTAAGGCTGCCGAAGGCAAGCTTCTCCAGCTGCGAGCTCATCACATCCCCGAGCCGGGCGGGTTTCTGCCTGTGGGGAGCGTCTGGATCAGCGGCTTCCGAGATAGCAACCCCAGGTGCGCTGCGGGTGCGGGCTTGGGCAGGCCCTCACCCGGCACTGCTCTCGGGGAAAACCGTCTTGTGATCCGAGGATTACTTAGGCTCTAGGAAGTGTGTGTGGCCCCCACCTGTCTTGGGCGTGCGGCTCTGTTCAAGTTGACTTGAGAGGCTCGACCCTGCGAGATTCACTGCAGGTCGTCTGAGCATTCCAGAAATGATGGTTACTGTATGAGAAGCTGCTGAATTTAATGTGTGTTGGCTGTAAACACGGGCCCGCGAGCCCCTCTGTCTCTGGGACTGTGTCCCATTCCCATTCGTGTCCCTACCGCATGCCACATAGTAGGTGCTTGACAAATGTTAGGTGAGTGATAAAAACGTTCCTCGTGATCCGTCAGCTAATCAGCATATTGGTTGCAGCTGTGCTACCTTTGTTGGCCTACCAGTTGTTGGCTTGCCCACACGCCCTACTCATCCCTCCTTCCTTCCTTCCTTCCCTCCCTCCTTCCCTCCACTGACTCATCCATCCATCCCACCTTCCTTCCATCCATCCTTCCTTCCATCTATCCTACTTTCCTTCCTTCTTTCCTTCCTTCTCTCCTTCCTTCCACCCACCCACTCACTCATCCATCCATCCATCCCACCTTCCTTCCATC
>NW_024422529.1:0-2421 GCF_014898765.1 Herpailurus yagouaroundi | reverse complement strand
CTGTTGGGTTTCCTTATTTATGGGGCAATGATTAATTCAGGGCAGAGATTTTGACGGATCTATTTGAAGCTTGATGAGTGATGCACTGTGGATTGTGCCAATATCAGTTGAACATTTTCCTCAGAAGAAGGTTGGTAGCTCATCGAATAGGACTGATCATTTGATCAGTACCACTAACCTCAGCTAAAGTGCCATCAGAGACAGAGCATAGACAACACGTTGAAATGTCATTTATCTCCCCTTGTTTCCAAATGTGGTTACTACTGTCAAATTCTAGATTTTCCTTCCCCCTTTTTGGTAAAAAGAAATTCTGGCATGACATTTGCCAAAGAAATCTCAGTCCAGTAAATGAATTGGGGCAAGTGACCTAAGGAGAAATGGGCGTGTAATGCTCAAAAGGCCTAGACACAAAGGAATAAGTTCATAGACTGGGACCCGTTGCTATTCATGGGAGACCCGTGTTTTTTTTAACTGATTTAAGTTCTCTGAGGCAGGGGCTGCTGGTAGCACTTGGTTTGAGCACTAAGAGTGTAGCTCAGGTATCAATAAGGACAATGGGAGGTTTATTCCCAGGGCACAGAGTAGTTTCTCCAAGCCAATTGATAGGGAGGACTAGGAAGACACCTGTGGTTCCTTGGAGCCCTGTGTTTGGGAATTAGGAAGACATGGAAAATGTTGGCTAAAGACCTGAAGGTGTGTTTGGCTCTTAAATTTGTAACTCTCTTTTTTCCAATGTCCAGAAACTCTGATCACTGGGGAAGAAATGGATTTAAACCTGGATAATAACCGAAGCCTTCCTTACTACTCTAAATGGTTCCCAAAGGGATCCCGTGTGGAGTTTCAAAACCGACCCTTGCTGTTTGCCCACTCCTCAGATTCTGTCAATTGTTGTGGTTGGAAACAACAGTGTCGACTTAATTAAGTGCTCCAGGTGATTCTCCCTGAGGCCAGAGTCAGTCGGCAAGGCTTCGCGTTAATTTATGAGACTTGAGTGCAGGCTTTTGCTCAAGGACAGGTAATGGAGTCTCGTCTACATGAGTGTGGGAGTATTAGGTCTGCGCAGCACACTGTTCCTATGCTGTAGCAGAATTTGTAGGTGTCTGTGGGAGTGGAAGCCACTGAAACTATACAAGGAAAACTCAGAGGTTGGGCTCCAAGTATGTAGTCTCCATTTCTCAAAAGTTCTGACACAAAAAACTAGCAAGTTTGGTCCTCCTGCATTTCAAGGTTCCGCCTGCCAGTGAGCACTTTTCTGGTGAAGATGTTCTGTTGGTGCCTTAAGGATATTTTCTCCTGATGCAGATGGATTTCTCCAGAAATACCTTCTGAAAAAGAAATCTAGAGGACGAGGGGAAGGAAGAAGAAATGGCCAGCTCTCAGGTAAGCCTGGTGTTCCAGGTCGAGGGTATGTCATCTTTTCCCCCCTAAAATTCCATGCATTTAGAAACCGCATCTGTTGATTTCTCTGTGTTTGGTGTTTCTGCCTTATGTTTTCACTAAAGCTTTACAACCTTCTCAGGAACAATACTCAAGGTTAGGTCTTTAGAACTCTTCTCCCCTATAACCGGCAGTCTTCTCTACATTCTCCAACCAGGCTTTCACTAGGACATCAACACTTGTCAGTTTAAATTAAAGTCCTGAAAGTATTTCAAACATTCCCTTTAGGACAGATCCAAAGGGGAAGTTGTTGAGTCCAAGATTCCTGTTGCTGATGGGGTCTGGTGGTGGGATTTCAGTCAAGGAGAACCGTTCCCCTTAGTTCCCTGTTTATCTGTCTGTAGAGCAGGATTAAGAAAATGAAAAATACAAGACCCCCAGTATCTTAGGAGTCCTCTTAAGCATATGGGAATCCTTCTGGAGACCTTCCTTTTGCCTTTCCCTCCCCTGGCTGCAGTGTCACTCTTCACAACCCCACTGTGGATCTTGGTGCCCACATGTCCTCTCTTTATGTTATAATAAAATGACCTTTTTGGACCAAATATTAAATGCAAAAAAAAACAGAGAATGGATATGAGGCCTGAATAACTTGGAAAGTTAAAAAAGGGGGTAACAGTATGGTTTGTAAAATGTGAAAAAGATACTCTGTTTAAAATATACTAGACATACAGGACAGGGAAACAGCCGTCTAAATGTGGTGCTTCTCCCATTCAGATGGGGGCTTCCAAATATGGGTCACTGATCCTGTGGAAGCCGAGGGCATGAGTGGTGAAAAGAATTCACCTCTAGCAGAATAAGACATTAGATTTTTGAATACACCTCAAGGGAGTGGTGGGAAGCACAGCAGAGGAGAGGCTTCTGCCTTGAGGCAGTGACTTGGGGCTGATTTTGCTGGGGGAAGATGAGTATGTATGGTGACTTATGTAATTTGCCCTCATGTGGTAATTCTGCCTGGGTGTAAGTACCCACTTGTTAGTTAGTTAG
>NW_024422528.1:0-2481 GCF_014898765.1 Herpailurus yagouaroundi | reverse complement strand
GCTGTGGCCCAAGATGGCTTGAGCGTGACCATTGATCTAGGGCCTAAGCCTTGTATTCCTCTGTTATGTGCTTGCTGCCCTGTTGGGTTTCCTTATTTATGGGGCAATGATTAACTCAGGGCAGAGATTTTGACGGATCTATTTGAAGCTTGATGAGTGATGCACTGTGGAGTGTGCCAATATCAGTTGAACATTTTCCTCACAAGAAGGTTGGTAGCTCATCCAATAGGACTGATCATTTGATCAGTACCACTAACCTCAGCTAAAGTGCCATCAGAGACAGAGCATAGAAAACACGTTGAAATGTCATTTATTTCCCCTTGTTTCCAAATGTGGTTACTACTGTCAAAATCTAGATATTTTCCCTTTGCGGGAGAAAATTTCTGGCATGACATTTTTCAAAGAAATCTCAGTCCAGTAAATGAATTGGGGCAGATCAACTAAGGAGAAATGGGTGTGTAATGCTCAAAAGACCTAGATAGAAAGGAATAAATTCATAGACAGGGACCCATTGTTATTTATGGGAGACCCATATTTTTCAAACTGTTTTAGCTCTCTGAGGCAGGGGCTGCTGGTAGCACTGGGTTTGAGCACTAAAAGTGTAGCTCAGCTGTAAGGACACAAACAGTTTTATTCCCAGTGCAGAGAGTAGTTTCTCCAAGCCAGTTGACAGGGAGGACTAGGAAGATGCCTGTGGTTCCTTGGAGCCCTGTCATTGGGAATTAGGGAGACATGGAAAAGGTCGGCTAAAGAGCTGAAGGTGTGTTTGACTCTTAAATTTGTAAGTCTCTTTTTTCCAATGTCCAGAAACTCTGATCACTGGAGAAGAAATGGGTTTAAACCTGGATAATAACCATAGCCTTCCTTACTTCCCTAAATGGTTCCCAAAGGGATCCCGTGTGGCGTTTCAAAACCGACCCTTGCTGTTGCCCCCCTCCTCAGATTCTGTCAATTGGTGTGGATTGAAACAACAGTGTTGGCTTAATTAAGTGCTCCAGGTGATTCTCCCTGAGGCCAGAGTCAGTTGGCAAGGCTTCCCATTAATTTATGAGATTTGAGTGCAGGCTTTTGCTCAAGGAGAGCTAACTCCTCTACGTGAGTGTGGGAGGATTAGGTCTGCGCAGCACACCGTTCCTATGCTGTAGCAAAATTTGCGGGTGCCTGTGGGAGTGGAAGCCACTGAAAGTATAGAAGAAAAACTCAGAATTGGGCTCCAAGTACATAGTCTCCTTTTCTGAAAAGCTCCTGGCACAGAAAACTAGGAAGTTTTGTGTTCTGCATTCCAAAGTCCTGCCTACCAGTGAGCACTTTTCTTTTGAAGACGTTATGTTGGTTCCTTTAAGGGCATTTTCTCCTAATGCATGTGTGATTTGTTCATAAATACCTTCTGAGAAAGAAACCTAGAGGACAAGGGGAAAGAAGAAGAAGTGGCCAGCTCTCAGGTAAGCCTGGTGTTCCAGGTCGGAGGCCGTGTCATCATTTCCCCCTAAAATTCCATGCATTTAGAAATCACAAATGTTGGTTTCTTTGTGTTTGGTGTTTCTGCCTTATGTTTTCACCAAAGCTTTACAACCTTCTCAGGAGTGATACTCAAGGTTGGGTCTTTAGAACTCTTCTCCCCTATATGGAGGAATCTACTCTATGCTCTCAAACAAGGCTTTCACTAGGATGTCAACACTTGTCACTTTGAGGTTAAAGTCCTGCAAGTATTGCAAACATTCCCTTTAGGACAGATGCAAAAGGTAAGTTGTTGAGTCCAAGATTCCAGTTGCTGATGGGGTCTGGTGGTGGGATTTCAGTTGAGGAGAACCGTTCCCCTTTAGTTCCCCCATTTAGTACCTCTCTGTAGAGCAGGATGAAGAAAATGAAAAATACAAGGCCCCCAGTATCTTAGGAGTCGTCTTAAGCATATGGGAATCCTTCTGGAGACCTCCCTTTTGCCTTTCCCTCCCCTGGCTGCATAGTCACTCTTCACAACCCCACTGTGGATCTTGGTGCCCACAGGTCCTCTCTTTGTGTTATAATAAAACAAACTTTTTGACCAAATAATAAATGCAAAAAACCAGAGAATGGATATGAGGCCTGAATAACTTGGAAAGTTAAAAAAGCAGGGGGAGAGCAGTCTTGCTTTGTAAAATGTGAAAAAGATACTCTTTAAAATATACTAGACATGCAGGACAGGGAAACAGCCATCTAAAAGTGGTGTTTCTCCCATTCAGATGGGGCTCCCAAAGATGGGCCGATGATCCTGTGGAAGCCAACAACATGAGTGGTGAAAAGAATTCATCTGTGGCAGAATAAGATGTTAGATTCATGAAAACACCCCAAAGGAGTGGTGGCCAGGACAGCAGATGAGAGGCTCCTGCTGTGAGCAGTGACTTGGGGCTGATTTTGAAGAGGAGTATGTACGGTAACTTAATGGAATTTGCCCTCCTGTGGTAATTCTGCCTGGGTGTAAGTACCCACTTGTTAGTTAGTTAG
>NW_024422527.1:0-5270 GCF_014898765.1 Herpailurus yagouaroundi | reverse complement strand
AATCAGGAGAAATGAATGGCCCAAAATGGTGTATAGAAACAAAGGCCAAAGGATGAATCCTCCACGCTGACACCTGTGCCAGGAGACTCCCGGACATACAGCTCATCAACTCATGTCCGTGAGAATCTAAACGTCCCCTGCCTCATGGAAGGTTCATTGACAGCACCCACACGCCACTCCTCTTCCCGCCATGTGCAGAGTATGGTCAGCAGAAGAGTGCAGAAAGCTTAGATGGAAACGCTTGGATACAATTCCAACCACATTCCCATCCACAACATGAGGATTCGTAACGATTCCTAAGAGGCCATTGCTCTGTATGATAGACAAACTCTTTTAGCTTCTTTGTATTGGAAGCCTGAGAAGCAGACATGACCCATTTCTTCCCTGGGACCTAATATCTGTCATGCCCCAGAGGCTGCGATTGCCCCTGAACGTACAATGCCTACCACACGTTCACATGAAGACCCTCGACCCCCACTGTCAAGTTTCAGTAAACACTCATATCCCTTCTAGACCCCAGGTTTCATTAATCAAGACAAATCAAAAGCCTGAAACATCACAAGGAAACAAAATAGGAAGGATTAATCCTCTAACCTGGTCACCGGACCCAGGTGGTTCCCGGATATCCAGAAACATCTGCACATGGCCATGAGAATCGAAACGTCCCCTGCCTCACGGAAGGTTCATTGACAGCCCCCACACGCCGCTCGTCTTCTTGCCACGGGCAAGGTATGATCACCAGAAGAGTGCAGGAAGTTTTGATGGAAACGCCTGGATACAATTGCAACCACATTCCCGTACACAACATGAGGATTCCCAGTGATTCCTAGTAGGCCATTGCTCTGCATGGTAGACGTACTCTTTCAGCTTCTTTGTAAAGGGAGTCTGACAACCTGACAGCCCCACGTTGGGTAGCACTACGGAGAACAGTAGGATGGACTCTCAAAAAATTAATAATTGAGGGGCGCCTGGGTGGCGCAGTCGGTTAAGCGTCCGACTTCAGCCAGGTCACGATCTCGCGGTCAGGGAGTTCGAGCCCCGCGTCGGGCTCTGGGCTGATGGCTCAGAGCCTGGAGCCTGTTTCCGATCTGTGTCTCCCTCTCTCTCTGCCCCTCCCCCGTTCATGCTCTGTCTCTCTCTGTCCCAAAAATAAATAAACGTTGAGAAAAAAAAATTTAAAAAAAAAAGTAATAATTGAGCTCCTATATGATGTATCAATCCCGTATCTGGGCGTTTATATAAACGACAGGAAGCCACTATGTCAAAGACACATACTCATCCCATATCCTCACTACAGCATTATTCTCAACGTGTAAGACATGAGAGACTTGTGAGCATCCATCCACAGTAGAAATGGATAAAGAAAATGTGGTACATGTGTCCAATGAAATAACACTCATCCGTGGAAACGTGCGCCTATAACAGGGAACCAGTGTAACAACGAATCCACTCCATTTCAAAGGCCTTACCTCGCGCTCCTTCGGCAGCACAAGTGCAAAGGCCTTACCTTCAGGTGTTCGATATCCATTCCCTTTCTGTCACCGACATACGCAAGAGGAATGAAAATCCACTTCAGGCTAACAGGGTTTGACATGAAATACTTCACACCAAGAATTCATAACTCATTAACATCCCCGCTGGGAAGTACACATTCATTGAGTACAGGCCTCATAACGCAACTGATGTGGCAGGCTCCAGAGTGGACTCCTGGGAAAGAGCCACCAAGCCAGACCCCACCTTGAATTGGGAGGGTCACCTTGTCTTTCCCTCAGGGTCCTGAGTTTGAGACGCCACCAATTAAACAGTCACCCTTTTGGAAGCGTCCACCTTGGGACTTATTTTGTGAAGTGCCAGTACTCAGAAGACTTACCCATAAAACATTCATCTACGTCTTCCCCATCCCTCCCCCCAATGAAATGACCCAACATGACTTTGATGGGCAGTGGGCGGGCACAAGTGTGTGTGCCAGAAGGAGGAGGCATCACAGTTATTAAGTTGTACAACTGCTTTCCACAAGCAAACAAGCCATTCTTGTTCACCTTTGTACCTGCCGCCTGGGGAAGGAACATGTGTTGGGGCACAGAGTTTTCTAAGTACCTCAGGTCTCAGGTTTTCACTGGGTAGGAAGTCGTAAGGACCCCCATCTCCCACGGCTTGAAAGTAACTGAACCAAGTATAGGGATAAATGAAAAGTCTTTGAAATGTCAACATGCTGTGTAAAGGCTACATACGTTAGTGTCTAACCACAAAGAAATGTGGATCCTTTGGACTTTGGGGAGTGCACCTCAGGCTCTGCGATGCCACCTTCTGGATAAAACTGGTGCGAACAAAGCAATAGAGGAACCAGAGGTGTGTCTGACTCTAGAGGTCCCGAGGGTCTTTGAATGCACCTTAGAGCCATTCGTCTTTATGCTTAACACTCTCACACCCAACCGTCAAAGTCTTCACCTGATTTGCACCAAATTAACCCCTGCCCAGAAAAGAAGTAACTTTATACAGAGAAGGAAAGACAGGAGACCTTTGGGCACTGCCAGTTACCGAGCACCCTCCAGCCCCAACTTGACGCTGAGTGACATCAGCTTCAATGTCAGACGTCCAAGGCAGCCAGGAAAGAATGCAGCTCAGAGAAAGGCAGGGTCTGGGATGCTGGGCTACCTCCTGGCATCACAGCAGAGTTAAAGAGGTCCATTTCCAAAGAGATGCCCAAGACCCTCTGAGAATAGTTGCTGGCCCTGTGAAAGGAAACAAAACGTAGCTGAAATTACAGCAAAAGGCTCAAGAAATCAAGTGCAAGTGGGGTCTGCACAGGTGGCAAGAGGATCTAAACCAAGCCATGATCCTTTGCTCCCATAAACACATTCTGGAAACCGTGTCCTAATTTCTTCAGTACCTCCTGTGTGCTGAGCCCTTCATAAAGACGATCACGCTTGATTTTCACACCACGCCTGAGAGCAAGAGCAAGGTGTCATTTCCATTTTGCAGATGTGGAAGCTGAGGCTCAGAGATGACAGGAAGAAAGGGCCGAGGGTCTTTCAGACTCACATACTGGAAACTTATTGTGAACGAAACACGATGGGTGACACGGTCTCGGCAACATCTGCAGAGCCAAAAAATAGCTAGAATGTACGGAAGGGGAAACCTGCAAAGAAGTATTGACCCGCATGTTGCTTGAACTGTTAGCCTGTGCTTCTGGGACGGCTGCCACATAAATGCCCGCCCACCCACCCCAGCGGGGGTGGGCCGGGAGACTGTCACCCACCCTCTGGCACCCACTTGGTGTACAGGTCTCCTCTTTCTCGCCTCTCCTAGGTACTCCTGGCTTTCAATTGATTCAGATCCATGACTTTAAAAAGTTACATTCAGACCTGAAGAAATGCACCTGAGCAGTGCTCCCACAATCTCGGAGTTCCTGAAGTTTGTGTCTGACCATCCCATCCAGTCCATCCTGCTTCTGCATGGTAGTAGAAAGCGATTACCAAAAGGATAAAAAGGCTCAAGATCAGGGTTTTCTGGGCATCTGGCATTCTAATAAAGCCAACGCGTGTGTAACAGTGGCACGCAACAGTAAGCAGAGGAACACGAAGAAGGTCTGGAAGAAAGATGCCACTGACTCCTTGAGGAAATTGACTCAAGACGTGGAGTCTCTACCACGGAGTTAACAAGTAGTGTCTAGGGAGTGACCCCGACCTTGTGGGAAGCGCCCATGCGCCCATGTTAGAGACTCAGGGATGGGATTTCCACACCGTCTGGAAGAAAGGTACAGCTGACAGGAGACAAGGGCTATTCACCCAACACCTCTGGCCTCACACAGCCTAAGGTTGCTCTTACCTGCACGGCTGGTCTTGACTATCGGTTCAGGGTCCTCTCCTCTCATTACGGGCCCACCGGCTGACCGGAACTGGACGTTCCCATCACAGATCCTGAGGGAGGTGATGATTGTACAAATCTACAAAGGGACTTACCTGTGAAAGGAAGGTCAGCTTGGGACCGCTGCAGGAAAATTAGGTCACTTGGAAACTCACAACACGAGTGGATGGGGCAAACGTCCTCTTTCCCTCATCCAGAGCAATTTCTGAAAGTGGTTGGTGGGGCCAGAGGACCCAATCATGCAGCCTGTGTGAAGTAGGCCAAAAGAGTGAAAGAGAATGTAAGACAGGAACTGCATGAATCAACCCACAAGGTGAGACTGCGGCTTTAGAGGCTGGCTGATTGTCCCCTCAGCACGAACCATGGTGCATCCCGCCTTCATCAACCAGCACAGGGGAATTCTTAAATATTATGTTAAGAGGTATCACCACTCAGTGGCGAGAAGGGGTGTCTCAGAACTCCCGTGTCGCTCTTCACTAATGAAACCGTCCACTCATACACAATTGCGGGTAACAAACCTTTGGAATGGGTGGTGGTGTTCTCACTTTGTCACCAATTGCTGACACTGACATACCACGCAAGACGATGGGTAACAAATCATTCAAACGGGTTTTGTGTTCTACTTAATAGACCACGAAATGCACATTACAATGGCTGGGCTGTTCTACGAGACTTCGTAGTCGGTAACATAGTAAGTTCCAAAACTGCTAAAAAGAAAAATGAGCTAAGTTAATCACAACAAATTCCCGAAGCATTTCACACATTGCATAATGTCCCTACCACCTGACATTGAACCTAGGTCTCCGAGGAGGAAACAACGGGAACAAATTGGACATTTGGTTACCTACACATTGGAGAATCTGCTCTCAATGTGCAAGAATGCCCCTAGGATCCTACAGGCAATGGGCAAGTCATGAAAGCACCTTCATTCCACACTTAGATTTTGTTCAAGATCTAGGACTCTGTCTCAAAAGTCAGGATTGGTGAGGCTGGTTGAGGGTCCCCGTTCCTGAAGTCTGCTTTCCTGTCAGTACCGAGGACAGTCAAACCCAAATACCAGCAGTGGATCTTTCACAGGTCTAAATGTAATCAAAGTACATTTTACAGACCTCCAACGTGTCACCGATATGAGTCATTAAATCGTTTCTACGTGAGCTAAGATACCAAATTCAAGTCAATATCAAGAGTCAATCAGCAAAAAGGCCAATAAGGCAAACCCAGCTATCACCATTATCAAAAGGAAGTCCCTGTTGTACTTCACACCAAGTATCAGATTACGCTCAGGGATGAGGGCGCTCAGGGGTTTGAGCAAAACAACAGCCTCCCTCTCATTTAATTCTCCCCTTGTATACACAGTAGGTCTGACACAGGAAGGGAGGTGTATGAGGAGAAGCAGGCAGCCA
>NW_024422526.1:0-3640 GCF_014898765.1 Herpailurus yagouaroundi | reverse complement strand
GAGACCACTGCCCTGCTGTCGGTTCGGCGCCTGGAGCCTCCTGGGAACTAACCCTAACCCCAATCCTACCCCGAACCGGGAACCTCCACCGAGACCTAAGCCTCCCTCGAACTCTAACCCTGTAATTGAACCGCCTTCTGCCATGGGCCGTCACTTCAGCCCTCAAGGGAGATCATGAGACTGCAGTCGCTTAGGCCATGGCGATGTCCATGGCCTGAACTCTGACCTTGCTAACGGTCTCTCCCCATGGTGACCCAATTCCAACGTCTGACAACATCACTCGACTGAGGTCCAGAGGCCGTGTGGACTGACTCGGCATGGAAGCTGGAAGCTCCCCATGACGTTTCCCAGCAGGGCTGCAGCTACCCATGAGGATTCTGGAGTCGTCCTCCACCAAGGGCGGATGGACGAGTGTGGCCTTGGCAGCCAAAGAGAGATCATGACCGAGACCGTCCCTTGTGCCCTCAATGCAGACCTTCGTGGAGACTACTGCCCTGCTGAGGGTTCGGCGCCTGGAGCCTCCTGGGAGCTAACCCTAACCCTAACCCTACCCCAAAGCGGGATCCTCCACGGAAACCTAAGCCTGCCTCGGTCCCTAACCCTGCAATTGAGACGCATTCTGGCACGGGCCCTCACTTCAGTCCTCGAGGGAGATCACGGGACCGGAGTCGCTTCGGCCCTGGCGACGTCCCTGGCCCGAACCCTAACCCTAGCTAAGGCTCTCTCCCCATGGGACCCAATTCCAACGTCTGACAACATCACGCGCCTGGAGTCCAGATGCGGGGCAGGCTGACTCAGCATGGAAGCTGGAAGCTCCCCATGTCGTTTCCCAGGCCAGGCTGCAACTGCCCTTGAGGATTCCGGAGGGCTCCTCGACCAGGCTTGGATCGATGAGTGTGGCCTTGGTAGCCAAAGACGGATCCTGACCGGCATCGTCCCTTGTGCCCTCAACTCAGCCCTTCGCAGAGACCACGGCCCTGCTGTGGATTCGGCGCCTGGAGCCTCCTGATTTCTAACCCTAAACCTAACCCTACCCAAAAGCGGGACCCTCCGCGGAAACGTAAGCCTGCCTCGATCCCTAACCCTGCAATTGAGCCGCCTTTTGGCCCTCACTTCAGCCCTTGTGGGAGATCACGAGACAGGAGTCGCTTGGGCCCTGGTGACGTCCCTAGCCCGAACCCTAACCCTAGCTAAGGCTCTCTCCCCATGGTACCCAATTCCAACGACTGACAACATCATGCCCCTGGAGTCCAGATGCGGGGCAGGCTGACTCGGCATGGAAGCTGGAAGCTCCCCATGTCGTTTCCCAGGCCAGCCTGCAGCTGTCCGAGAGGATTCCAGAGGCCTCCTCGACCAGGGGGGATCGACGTGTATGGCCTTGGCAGCCAAAAATGGATCCTGACCGGCACCGTCCCTTCTGCCCTCAACTCAGACCTTCGCGGAGACTGCTGCCCTGCTGAGGATTCGGCGCCTGGAGCCTCCTGGCAGCTAACCCTAACCCTAACCCGAACCGAGAACATCCACCGAGACCTAAGCCTCCCTCGAACCCTAACCCTGCAATTGAGCCGCCTTCTGGCATGGGCCCTCACTTCAGCCCTCAAGGGAGATCACGAGACTGGAGTCGCTTCGGCCCTGGCGACGTCCCTGGCCCGAACGCTAACCCAGCTAAGGCTCTTTCCCCATGAGGACCCAATTCCAACGTCTGACAACATGACTCGTCTGAGGTCCAGAAGCGGTGTAGACTGAGTCGGCATGGAAGCTCGAAGCTCCCCATGTCGTTTCCCAGGCCCGGCTGCACCTGCCCGTGAGGATTCCGGAGGCGTCTTCGACCAGGGGCGGATCGACGAGTGTGGCCTTGGCAGCCAAAGACGGATCTTGAACGGCACCGTCCCTTGTGCCCTCAACTTAGCCCATCGTGGGGACCACTGCCCTGCTGAGGATTCGGGGCCTGGAGCCTCCTGGGTGCTAACCATAACCCTAACCCTACCGCAAACCGGGAGCCTCCAAGGAAACCTAAGCCTGCCTCGATCCCTAACCCTGCAATTGAGACGCATTCTGGCACGGACCCTCTCTTCAGCCCTCAAGGGAGATCACGAGACTGGAGTCACTTCAGCCCTGGCGACGTCCCTAGCCCGAACCCTAACCCTAGCAAAGGGTCTCTCCCCATGGGGACCCAATTCCAACGTCTGACAACATCACTCGTCTGAGGTCCAGAAGCGGTATAGACTGACTCGGCATGGAAGCTGGAAGCTACCCATGTCGTTTCCCAGGCCCGGCTGCAGCTGCCCGTGAGGATTCCGGAGGCCTCCTTGACCAGGGGCGGATCAATGAGTGTGGCCATGGCAGCCAACGACCGATCCTGACCGGTACCGTCCCTTGTGCCCTCAACTCAGCCCTTCGCAGAGACCACTGCCCTGCTGTCGGTTCGGCGCCTGGAGCCTCCTGGGAACTAACCCTAACCCCAATCCTACCCCGAACCGGGAACCTCCACCGAGACCTAAGCCTCCCTCGAACTCTAACCCTGTAATTGAACCGCCTTCTGCCATGGGCCGTCACTTCAGCCCTCAAGGGAGATCATGAGACTGCAGTCGCTTAGGCCATGGCGATGTCCATGGCCTGAACTCTGACCTTGCTAACGGTCTCTCCCCATGGTGACCCAATTCCAACGTCTGACAACATCACTCGACTGAGGTCCAGAGGCCGTGTGGACTGACTCGGCATGGAAGCTGGAAGCTCCCCATGACGTTTCCCAGCAGGGCTGCAGCTACCCATGAGGATTCTGGAGTCGTCCTCCACCAAGGGCGGATGGACGAGTGTGGCCTTGGCAGCCAAAGAGAGATCATGACCGAGACCGTCCCTTGTGCCCTCAATGCAGACCTTCGTGGAGACTACTGCCCTGCTGAGGGTTCGGCGCCTGGAGCCTCCTGGGAGCTAACCCTAACCCTAACCCTACCCCAAAGCGGGATCCTCCACGGAAACCTAAGCCTGCCTCGGTCCCTAACCCTGCAATTGAGACGCATTCTGGCACGGGCCCTCACTTCAGTCCTCGAGGGAGATCACGGGACCGGAGTCGCTTCGGCCCTGGCGACGTCCCTGGCCCGAACCCTAACCCTAGCTAAGGCTCTCTCCCCATGGGACCCAATTCCAACGTCTGACAACATCACGCGCCTGGAGTCCAGATGCGGGGCAGGCTGACTCAGCATGGAAGCTGGAAGCTCCCCATGTCGTTTCCCAGGCCAGGCTGCAACTGCCCTTGAGGATTCCGGAGGGCTCCTCGACCAGGCTTGGATCGATGAGTGTGGCCTTGGTAGCCAAAGACGGATCCTGACCGGCATCGTCCCTTGTGCCCTCAACTCAGCCCTTCGCAGAGACCACGGCCCTGCTGTGGATTCGGCGCCTGGAGCCTCCTGATTTCTAACCCTAAACCTAACCCTACCCAAAAGCGGGACCCTCCGCGGAAACGTAAGCCTGCCTCGATCCCTAACCCTGCAATTGAGCCGCCTTTTGGCCCTCACTTCAGCCCTTGTGGGAGATCACGAGACAGGAGTCGCTTGGGCCCTGGTGACGTCCCTAGCCCGAACCCTAACCCTAGCTAAGGCTCTCTCCCCATGGTACCCAATTCCAACGACTGACAACATCA
>NW_024422525.1:0-5466 GCF_014898765.1 Herpailurus yagouaroundi | reverse complement strand
ATTTATACATATTTAAACACAAGCATCAGGAAATGTTTTATAAATCTTGGTAGTTTTTGGACAAGGCTCAGGATTAATTTGTGGTTTCTTGGACTTAGAACTGGAGGGAGCTGAAGATACTCCTTTTTATTAAAAATATTACTTGGGTTAAAATTATAACACTTTATTCATGCAAGGGTTAAAGAAAATCAAGAAATTAGAAAGCATGAATAAAGGATAACATGTAAGCAAGGAATCAATTTCCCCGACATATCTTCTAGAGACCTGATCAAACCCAGAAGACACCCTTGAATACAATAGAAATGGCAACATGTTTTGTCCTCTTTTTCCTTCGATTTTAACTTCTGACCACTTTCAGGTATCACTACCTAAGAGCTCCTGCTGAGAAAAAAAGTATAAAATAAATGACATGTGACTTGGGTAAGATGCAAATTTGGCTGTTTATCAGTACCATACACAGCCAATCATTCCTTCCTTCCTTTATTCGACAGCATTTCCTGAGTGCCTACGTTGAAGACGGTGCAGAAAGCACTACATAGGATTCCAAGGTGAATTAGACATGGTAGATCATACCCTTAAGGAATGAATGAGCGGGGAAAGCGATTCCACAACGTTAGCCCTGGAGGTGTCTGAAAGATCACCTCATTTTACAGGTGAATAAACCAATGTTCAGAGAGAGTGAGTCACTTTTTTGAAGCTGCAGAATCACATAATGGCAGAACCAGTTTGAGAAGCGTATTTAGTTTAATTAGCTTAATTTAGTTCTCAGTTAAGGGCTCAGATGGCTGTATCATGTGACCCACCCATAATCACCAAAAGCTGGATTCCTTTAAATCCTCTAGCTTGAAATTCTCTCATTTTTTTTTTAATTTTTTTTTTCAACATTTATTTATTTTTGGGACAGAGAGAGACAGAGCATGAACGGGGGAGGGGCAGAGAGAGAGGGAGACACAGAATCGGAAACAGGCTCCAGGCTCTGAGCCACCAGCCCAGAGCCCGACGCGGGGCTCGAACTCACGGACCGCGAGATCGTGACCTGGCTGAAGTCGGACGCTTAACCGACTGCGCCACCCAGGCGCCCCCTCTCATTTTTTTTTAATTCAAAAGCACAAACTAAAAACAACTGAGGATATATCAATAGGGTATGATTGAATATAGTGTGGTATGATCACACTCTGGAAAACTGCATAGCTATTGAAAAGAATGACTAATAGGTATGGGATAGGGCAAAAAATTAGATGACTTAGATAAAATGAATAAATTCCTAAAATCACATAACCTATCCAAACCAAATCATGAAGAAATAGAAAAATCTGAACAGATCTATAACCAGCAAGGAGACTGAATTAGTAATAAAAAACCTCCCAACAAATAAAATCCCAGTACCAGACACTTCACTGGTGAATTCTACCGAACATTTAAAGAAAAGTTAAAAACAATCATCCTCCAACTCTGCCAACAAATTAAAGGGAAAGGAATACTTCCAAACTTACTCTGTGAGTCTAGCATTACTCTGATACCAAAGCCAAAGACACTACAAGAGGAGAAAACTAGAGACCAATATCTGTGATGAATATTGATGCAAGATTCCTCAAATAGTATCAAACAGAATACAACAGCACATTAAAAGGATTATACACCGTGACCTAGTGGGATTTTATCCTAGAATGCACGGATGGTTCAACATGCAGAAATCATTGAATGTAATACACTGCATAATAGAATAAAGAAGGGAAAACACATGGTTAATAGATGGAGAAAAAGAATTTGATGAAATTCAACACTCTTTCAACAAAAACAAAAATACTCAACAAACTAGGAATAAAAGGACACTATGTCAGCCTAATAAAAGCCATATATGAAAGCCCACACTAACCTAATACTCAGTGATAAAAGACTGAAAGCTTTTCTTCTAAGATCAGGAAAAAGAGAAGGGTGCCCACTTTTACCTATTCTATTTATCGTAGTACTAAAAGTCCTAGCTAGAGAAATTAGACAAGAAAAAGAAATAAAAGGCATCCAAATAAGAAAGAAAAAAATAAAATTGTCTCTACTTGCAGATGACATGATATGATACATAGAAAATCCTAAAGACTCCACCTTACCCCCAAAAATACAATAAGAAAAAAACAGTTAGAACCAGTCAACAAAACCAGTACAGTTGGAGGTTGCAGGACACAAAATCAATACACCAAACCAGCTGCATTTCTACACACTAACAACAATATACCACAAAGAGAAATTAAGAAAACAATCCCACTTACAATAGCATCAAAAAGAATAAAATAGTTAGGAATAAATTTAACCAAGGAGATGAAAGATCTGTGTACCAAACACTAGAAGTCACTGATGAAAGAGTTAAAGAAGACACAAGTAAGTGGAAAGGTATTACATGCTCATGAATGAGGAGAATTAATACTGTTAAAATGCCCATACTACTCAAAGCAATCTACAGATTCCATGCAATCCTTATCAAGATTATTTTTCACAGAAAGAGGAAAAAAAAAAACTCCTAAAATTTGTGTGGAACCACAAAAGACTCAGAATAGCCAAATCAATCTTGAGAAAAAGGAACAAAGCTAGAGACAACACATTTCCTGATTTCAAACTATATTACAAAGCTATAGTAATCAAAACAGTATGATACTGGCATAAAGGCAGTCATATGGACAAATGGAATATAAGAGACAGCCCAGAGAGAAACCTTTACAAATATGGTCAAATAATTTTCAATAAGGGTGTCAAGACCATTAAAAGGGAAGGGCAGTCTTTTCAAAACATGGTGCTTGGAAAACTGGGTATCCACATGCAAAAGAATGAAGGTAGATCCTTACATTATACCATATACAAAAATTAACTGAAGATGGATAAAAAAAAAAACCTAAAGTAAGAACTAAAACTATAAAACTCTTAGAAGAAAACACAGGAGGAAAGCTTCATGACATTGAATTTGTCAGTGATTTCTTGGATATGACACAAAAAGCATACAAAAGTAAAAAAGTGGATAAACTGAACTACATCAAAATTAAAAACTTCTGTGCGTTAAAGGATCAATGAACAAAATGAAAATTCAATCTATAGAATGGGAGCAACATTTGCAAATCATATATCTAATAAGAAGCAAATTATCTAGACTATATGAAGAACTTCTACAACTCAAAAACAATTATAAATTGGGCAAGTACACGAATGGACATTTCTTCAAAGAAGATATACAAATGGGGGCACCTGGATGGCTCGGTGGGTTAAGCATCTGACTCCTGATTTTGGCTCAGGTCATGATCTCATGGTTTGTGTAGTTTGAGCCCCGAGTCAGATTCAGCACTGACAGTGTGGAGCCTGCTTGGAATTCTCTCTCTCTCCCTCTCTCTCTCTCTATGCCCCTCCCCCAATCACATTCTCTCTCTCTCTCTCTCTCTCTCTCTCTCTCTCTCTCTGAAAAATAAATAACTAAACTTTAAAGAAAAAAAATTAAGTTAATCTTTAAAAAAAAAAAGATATACAAATGTCCAACAAGCATATGAAAGATGTTCCATCTCACTAATCATTACAAAAATACAAATCACAATCACAAGGACATACCATGTCATACCCACTAGAATGTCTACTCTCAAAAAACCCAAAAAGTGTTGGCAAGGATGTGAAGAAATTGGAACCCTTGTGCACTGTTGGTAGAAATGTAAAATGGTGCAGCCGCTATGGGAAACAGTATGGCAGGTACTCAAAAAACTAAAAATAGAACTGCCATGTGATCCAGCAATTCCACTTCTAGGTATCTACCCAAAAGAAGTGAGAGTAGTATCTTGAAAAGATATTTCTACATCCGTGTTCATGGCAACATTAATCACAATAGCCAAAAGGTTGGAAGCAACCCAAGTGTTCACTGATGGACAAATACATAAACAAACTGTGGTGTATACATACAACAGAATATTATTCAGCCTTAAAAAGGAAAAACATTCTGATACATTGATAGCATGGATGAATCTTGAAGACATTATGCTAAGTGAAATAAACCATGAATTAAAAAGACATACTGTATGATTCCACTTATATGAGGCATCTAGGTTGGTCAAATTCATCAATACAAAAAGTGGAAAGGTGGTTACAAAGGCTTAGGAAGGAGAGAATGGAAAAGTTGCTCTTTAATGGATATAGAGCTTCAGTTTTACAAGATAAGAATTCTGGAGATTGATTACACACCAGTGTGAATGCTCTTCACACTAGTGAACTGTGCACTTAAAAATGATTAAGATGGCAAATTTCATGTGTATTTTATTACAATTAAAAATTTTTAAAAATAAGTATGTATAGATCCCAACTTTTACTTTTTATTTATATTTTACTTTTACTTATGTATATGCTGGTTTATGTCTGCAAAAGCAGGAAGAAAGGTGTTAAAGAATATATACCAAATTGTTAATATTGATTATTTCTGAAGTACTAGTTTTGGAGGGGATGGGTGTTTGGGGGAAAACAGGAAAATTATTAAATTTGTTTATATGTCTGTGTACTGTTTGACTTGTTAAAAGGTGTATTCATTACTAGCATGTATTTTTCATTTAGTAGAGTCATAAAAACCATCTACTGGCAAAAGTCTTAACAGTTTCAGCTGTGGGGGCACCTGGGTGGCTCAGTCAGTTAGGTGTCCAACTTTGGCTCAGATCATGATCTCACAGTCCGTGAGTTTGAGCCTCATGTAGGCCTCTGTGTTGACAGCTCAGAGCCTGGAGTCTGCTTCAGATTCTGTGTCTCCCTCTCTCTCTGCCCCTCCCCTGCTCATGCTCTGTCTCTCTCTCTCTCTCAAAAATAAATAAAGATTAAAAAAAATTAAAAAAAAAAAAACAGTTTCAGTTGGGAATATGTACATGGTTGGTGGAAGGCAAAAATATTGGTTAGAGCTCTCAGTATCCTATAACTTGCACAAACAGATCCTAGAAAGGCATAGTTCTTTTGGATGTTGATTAATGTTTTGATGACTCTAATGTTAGTCATTCGAAATCTGAACAAATTTTCTTTTATGAAGTCCTGATCCTTAATTTAGGGACCACTTAGGAAGAAAATGCTCAGTTTAGATAAACTGTCTAAAGGTTAACAAAGGGCAGGTATGACGAAGCAAGCCAGGAGTGGCCCAGTCTAGTCTGTCATACGATTTGCATAAAGAGGTGCTGCTCTGATTGGCTTCCATAAAAAGCATTCACTTGATCCAGAGGGCAAAGAAGAAACAAAATAGGACTTACTTGAATAATCACCAAGCAGGCTATTGAAATGCTATTTATAACTTTCTAAACAACTCAGGTATCAGCCAATCAGAGACTGACTTTGCAAAGGGTATCAAGGAACAATGCTGAATGCTAGGACAATATGCAGCTCTAGGATAGATATAAAAGGCCAGAAGTAGAAGGTGCAGTCAAAACTCAAAAACTTCTCTTAGCAACCCAACTCTCAGCCCAGCTCCTGACACCA
>NW_024422524.1:0-5565 GCF_014898765.1 Herpailurus yagouaroundi | reverse complement strand
CTGCCAGCCCACCTGCTGTGAGCCCACCTCCTGCCAGTCCACCTGTTGAAAATCTCTTTCGAAAGGAATCCTAAGAAACTGGCACTTCACAATGAGGCAATGTAGAGTCCCGATGAACTTCTGAGCTCCAATACTCATAACACAGCTTGCAAATGGCTACAAAATTTCCTAAGATGTAAATTAATTTATAATCGAAAACCAAAAATATTTCATAAACCTGGACACGAACAGAAGTCCTACAAGGTTAAGAGGAATGTATAAAACTTTTACTATAAATACCACCTGAAATAGTTCAACAGCTCATTGGATTTGGGATTTAATAAAATTTTTATTCTTCAATGACAAAGTCATTGTTGGAGCTTTCTTTTCTTTGGAATTTGTTATTGATATTGGGGTATTTGGATTTTTCAAAATCTCAGTAACTGTGGTATGGCACTATGGTGTTTTTTTATTTTTCCCTTTTTTAAAGGTCTTTAAAAAATGGTTTTCCTTTGTTTTACCATTAAATGGTCCAATATTCTACAGCCAAAATCTATGGTAAAAGAATATATCAGTATTAAGGAACTATTCTCCGAGGTCCTCACATGTGCAAATTGACAGGCTAGGTGTTCCAGAAGATCAATTTTACAAAAAGGAATTTTTATGTTATTTAGTTTCTTGAGATATTGCCAAATTTATTCACTTCCTTCATATACAATTCTGTGTACAAGTCTTTCAACTATCTGGGATATAAAAGGATAATACATAATTGGAAAGACAGGAAGCATAAGATTTCAAAGTACTAGCATAAGATATAAAGACATCTCAAGTTCTAATCCCCACTTTGTAACTAAGAACCCAAGCATTCTTATTTTTTTTAAGTTTATTTATTTATTTTGAGAGGGAGAGAGAGCAGGGGAGAGAGAAGAGAGAGAGAAAATCCCAAGCAGGCTCTATACTGTCAGTGCAGAACCCCATGTGGAGCTCAAACCCAGACACTATGAGAGCATGACATGAGCTGAAACCAAGAGTTGCAGGCTTAACCAACTGAGCCACTTAGGAGCCCCGGACCCATGGATTCTGGAGCAAGGCCCTTCACCCGCCTGGGCACCAGGTTAGAAAAACTGGAAAACAAAAGAATTGACATTCATTGCTTACAGCTTCTCTCCCAGGCACCAGGATGGATTATTTCCTAAACAGGTGATGCACTGACAATTAGTCTCTTCAGACACCCAATGAGGAAAAATTATTCAATGGTCAAGTAATGTTGCATGCATTTGCACCATGTTGAAGGTTTATAAAACACATCAGAATATTAAAGAAAGCTCTATAACTATTACTCCCAAACTGATTTAGTTGGGGAATACTCCATTCATTACCAACTAGCATCCTGTAACACTAGTGTTCCTCAAAATATACTTTGGAAAAGGGGCGCCTGGGTGGCGCAGTCGGTTAAGCGTCCGACTTCAGCCAGGTCACGATCTCGCGGTCCGTGAGTTCGAGCCCCGCGTCAGGCTCTGGGCTGATGGCTCAGAGCTTGGAGCCTGCTTCCGATTCTGTGTCTCTCTCTCTCTCTGCCCCTCCCCCGTTCATGCTCTGTCTCTCTCTGTCCCAAAAATAAAATAAAAAACGTTGAAAAAAAAAAATTTTTTTTTAAAATATACTTTGGAAAATGATGAAAGGGAATTTCAACTGGTGCTTCTACAACATCTATACAATTCATTCATGTACCGTGAACTAGAAAATAAATATTCATCACAAGAATGGATTTAAACGAGCATGATACTGGCATACACTGTGCCCATTCTTATTCTAATCTCCAGAGAAAGTTCTAGAATGAAGCAAGGATCAAATAAAAAATACATAATAAGAACTTCCATTTTGATGGATAAAATCTTTGATTATAAAATCAAAGTGGTAAATCACTGGCTGGAGAGAAAGGGGGAATGGGGAGTAATTACTAAAGATTATCAGGTGGTATTCTCGGTGATGAAAAAGGTTTTAAACTAGACAGAGGAATGGTAGCTGCATAACAAGGTGAATGCACTAAAGGCCACTCAACTGTACATTTTAAAATGGTTTAGTGTATATTATGTGAATTTCACCTCGATTTAAAAAGTAAGTAAGTCAGGGGCACCTGGGTGGCTCAGTTGGCTCAGCATCCAACTTCGGCTCAGGTCATGATCTCATGGTTTGTGAGTTTGAGTCCCACGTTGGGCTCTCTGCTTCAGCATCCTCATGCCTGCTTCAGATCCTCTGTCTCCCTCTCTCTCTGCCCCTCTCCTCCTCAAATATAAATAAACACTTAAAAAAAAGAAAAAGAAGTAAGTCAAAGGGATGGGGTCTTCACTAGCACAACCCTACCAGAATTAGAAAAAGGCATCACCTTTAGGTAGAAACAGTTTGAAGAATACACAGCTTACTGAGCCTACATCATTTTTATATGAAAAAGATTCTCCTTCTTCTGAGTGGACAGAGCCTCCCCCATCAGGGCACAACCCACACATTCATACACAATGTGTCTAAAACATGTTTAATGCTCGATGTCCCTCAAATACCACTCTCTTGTCTTTCAACGGGTTAGGATGTACTTACTTTTACTTAGAATGGCTTTATCTCAAAGCACCAAAAGAGCCAGGTTGGCATTCAGAAGAGAAAAAGATCTTATTACTTGATTTAGAGTAAAAAGTTGGGGATGTTCAACTGGTTCCTATATCAACCATGTCTTATCACTCAGGAATCTATGGCAGATGCAACTGAACTAGAGAACTAGTAAAATGGAGCTTAAGGAATTGAAAGAACCCCCAAACTTACAATAAGAAACCTAGAACCATGGCACCTTAAAGAAAAATAACTCAATATATTAATATCTATAAACAGAAGGCAGACATTCAATAAGAGACAAACACATCCTTTCTTCTTATGATACTATTGGATCTGGACCCCATTGCTTAAATGAAGTAATGAAAACCAAAGAGAATAAGCCTTGTAATAAAATCATTTTAAATGTAAAGTTACTGGCATTCTTTTCTCCAAGAAGACAATAGATAGTGATTTCCAGCATTTAAACGGTCATAAAATCTACACAGGGAAATACCACAAATTGATTATAACTTCTTACTCTATTTGTATGAAAACCAATCAAGAAGAAATGGAGTAAATGATTTTATTTTCTTGATTTCTTTAGGAGAGATAAGGGAATGTTCAGATTAGTCTGTGGCAAAAGAGGAGAATTCTCAAATTTTAAGTGTCATACCTTATGTCATGGTTAATTTTATATATCAACTTGACTGGGCTAAGGGATCCCGATCCCCAAACAGCTAGTAAAACATTATTCCTGGGTGTGTCTGTGAGGGTGTTCATGGAAGGAATTAGCATATGAGTCTGTAGAATGAGTAAATTAGATTGCCTTCACCAATGTGGATGGACAATGTGGATCATCGAAATCATTGAGACCCCAAATAGAACAGAAAGGGAGAGGAAGGGCAAATTGTTCTATGGCTTAAGTTGGGACAGCCATCTTCTCCTGCCCTCATACTTCAGTGCTCCTGGTGAGGGCCTCCACATTTGTGTGAACCAATCCCTCACAATAAATCTCTTTCTATGGGTATATATATATATATATATATATATATATATATACACACACACACATATACATATACATATATATACATACATATATATATATATGTGTATGTATATATATGTATACATATATATATATATCCATCCTACTGGTTCTGTTTCTCTGGAGAACTCCGCCTAAAAACACTTATTATTAGTAATTCTCTGAGGGCAGCTAAAGACCAGAAAAATGAAAATCGAGTTAAATTTTGCACCAAGGGAGATGTTGAAAACAGTGCCACAGCAGAAAAGCATAGAAATGGAGACCCAACAGATAACACTACCTATCCCTGGTGCCCTAGTCAGTAGGTATTTCAACTCCTCAAATATCTGAATTTTTTGCAAGGGGAGATAAATGCTTTTAGTATCAAAGATACTGAATTTAGATATGAATTAAATAGCTCCTGAGATTATAATAGGGACAAATCTACATACTCCAAACATACACAGTGGGAAAATTAGCTAATCGAAGAATCCATGATGTAGACTTGCTTAAGGAGAGGAAGTAAAAAAAATCACATACCTTTGAATTCAAATTTGATGTGGGATTTGTAAATGCCTTCATTCTGATTTGGGAAGAATTATGGTCTAAACTCAAAACTGTCATTCCTGAAGAAGCAGAAACTAACACCCGGTATTCTGGTTCAAACTATGTAAGTGGCATTTTAATATCCATTTGCCTGTAACAGAGTCCATACTCAATGAAGGCCAGGTCACCTTTCATTGTACCTGTACAAAACCTTCATCTTCAACCTCATCTGCTGCCTCATTCAAACTATATTATAGTTTGCTAATATCTACAGTAAACTGCATGCTGATCTAATGTACTATGGTATGTCACATGTTCCAGTGTTAATATACTGAGTGTGATTTTTATGCAGTTAAGGACATTTAGATCTATAGGACATCCTAATATCAAAGATTGAATGAAGTCACAAGTCAAGGAGGTCAACCATTTTAGCACACAAAATTTTCTTGAAGCTTGTTATGTAGTCAAAAAAATTTTTTTTCAGAGAAGTTTCTAATAGTGTTATTATTCACCTTAAGCTCTGCATTTCTTCCCTTGACTTGAAAAACAGTTAAGAGTGGGCAAATTTTTACATCTTTCCTTTACCCTTTGAGTTTCTCTGGAACAATTGCTGGCATGGAAAACAGGGTATTGACTGTAGTGGTTGAAGAGTTTAGTTTGGAGTCAGATGGCATAGGTTCAAATTTCAGATTCACCACTTGTTGGTGTGAACCTGAGCAACAGACATAAATCTGCTTGAGGCTCAATTTCCTGACATAGACGATGGGAGATGTATAGGCGGAGTCCATAGGATTGCAGTGAAAATTAAATGAAATGATACGTGCAAAGTAGTCAGAACCACTTGGGCACATACGTGCTCCAGAATCTGTGATCAATAACAATTCATCCACATTTCTCAGCCCCCCCAAAAAGCATCCCTTTCTGGGCAACTGGATCACTTTGCTTCACAGTCAAATGGAAGATGAGAAAGATAAAGGGGCAACAGTTGACACTGGAGACATGTTGCTGGGAATTAAACTGTCATGTGAGACCCAAGAGCTCCATTATCAGGGTCACCAATGAGTAATACTGACACTCTGTAAAGGTGAGGCATCAATTATTCTTAGGGCAATGAGCAAATTTTAACAAATATGGGGGATTATGGGTTATGTACCCAATGAACGCCAATGACTACCTGACTGTGGTAAAGAATCCTAATTGAAGACCAATAAAATGAATTTTTAAAGGCTTTCAGAGGTTGAACAAATAACTCAGGAATAGGGCAATTATTATTCAGAGACAGATTATTTATATACAAACAAGGAAGGCATTTTGAGAATTATGTAAATAATAGCTGGCCAAGGCCTATAAAAGGCCCAACGTGGAAGTGACCAGCAAAACACAAAAAACTTCTCTTAGCAACCCAACTCTCAGCCCAGCTCCTGACACCA
>NW_024422523.1:0-4368 GCF_014898765.1 Herpailurus yagouaroundi | reverse complement strand
TTTCCCCATGAGGACCCAATTCCAACGTCTGACAACATGACTCGTCTGAGGTCCAGAAGCGGTGTAGACTGAGTCGGCATGGAAGCTCGAAGCTCCCCATGTCGTTTCCCAGGCCCGGCTGCACCTGCCCGTGAGGATTCCGGAGGCGTCTTCGACCAGGGGCGGATCGACGAGTGTGGCCTTGGCAGCCAAAGACGGATCTTGAACGGCACCGTCCCTTGTGCCCTCAACTTAGCCCATCGTGGGGACCACTGCCCTGCTGAGGATTCGGGGCCTGGAGCCTCCTGGGTGCTAACCATAACCCTAACCCTACCGCAAACCGGGAGCCTCCAAGGAAACCTAAGCCTGCCTCGATCCCTAACCCTGCAATTGAGACGCATTCTGGCACGGACCCTCTCTTCAGCCCTCAAGGGAGATCACGAGACTGGAGTCACTTCAGCCCTGGCGACGTCCCTAGCCCGAACCCTAACCCTAGCAAAGGGTCTCTCCCCATGGGGACCCAATTCCAACGTCTGACAACATCACTCGTCTGAGGTCCAGAAGCGGTATAGACTGACTCGGCATGGAAGCTGGAAGCTACCCATGTCGTTTCCCAGGCCCGGCTGCAGCTGCCCGTGAGGATTCCGGAGGCCTCCTTGACCAGGGGCGGATCAATGAGTGTGGCCATGGCAGCCAACGACCGATCCTGACCGGTACCGTCCCTTGTGCCCTCAACTCAGCCCTTCGCAGAGACCACTGCCCTGCTGTCGGTTCGGCGCCTGGAGCCTCCTGGGAACTAACCCTAACCCCAATCCTACCCCGAACCGGGAACCTCCACCGAGACCTAAGCCTCCCTCGAACTCTAACCCTGTAATTGAACCGCCTTCTGCCATGGGCCGTCACTTCAGCCCTCAAGGGAGATCATGAGACTGCAGTCGCTTAGGCCATGGCGATGTCCATGGCCTGAACTCTGACCTTGCTAACGGTCTCTCCCCATGGTGACCCAATTCCAACGTCTGACAACATCACTCGACTGAGGTCCAGAGGCCGTGTGGACTGACTCGGCATGGAAGCTGGAAGCTCCCCATGACGTTTCCCAGCAGGGCTGCAGCTACCCATGAGGATTCTGGAGTCGTCCTCCACCAAGGGCGGATGGACGAGTGTGGCCTTGGCAGCCAAAGAGAGATCATGACCGAGACCGTCCCTTGTGCCCTCAATGCAGACCTTCGTGGAGACTACTGCCCTGCTGAGGGTTCGGCGCCTGGAGCCTCCTGGGAGCTAACCCTAACCCTAACCCTACCCCAAAGCGGGATCCTCCACGGAAACCTAAGCCTGCCTCGGTCCCTAACCCTGCAATTGAGACGCATTCTGGCACGGGCCCTCACTTCAGTCCTCGAGGGAGATCACGGGACCGGAGTCGCTTCGGCCCTGGCGACGTCCCTGGCCCGAACCCTAACCCTAGCTAAGGCTCTCTCCCCATGGGACCCAATTCCAACGTCTGACAACATCACGCGCCTGGAGTCCAGATGCGGGGCAGGCTGACTCAGCATGGAAGCTGGAAGCTCCCCATGTCGTTTCCCAGGCCAGGCTGCAACTGCCCTTGAGGATTCCGGAGGGCTCCTCGACCAGGCTTGGATCGATGAGTGTGGCCTTGGTAGCCAAAGACGGATCCTGACCGGCATCGTCCCTTGTGCCCTCAACTCAGCCCTTCGCAGAGACCACGGCCCTGCTGTGGATTCGGCGCCTGGAGCCTCCTGATTTCTAACCCTAAACCTAACCCTACCCAAAAGCGGGACCCTCCGCGGAAACGTAAGCCTGCCTCGATCCCTAACCCTGCAATTGAGCCGCCTTTTGGCCCTCACTTCAGCCCTTGTGGGAGATCACGAGACAGGAGTCGCTTGGGCCCTGGTGACGTCCCTAGCCCGAACCCTAACCCTAGCTAAGGCTCTCTCCCCATGGTACCCAATTCCAACGACTGACAACATCATGCCCCTGGAGTCCAGATGCGGGGCAGGCTGACTCGGCATGGAAGCTGGAAGCTCCCCATGTCGTTTCCCAGGCCAGCCTGCAGCTGTCCGAGAGGATTCCAGAGGCCTCCTCGACCAGGGGGGATCGACGTGTATGGCCTTGGCAGCCAAAAATGGATCCTGACCGGCACCGTCCCTTCTGCCCTCAACTCAGACCTTCGCGGAGACTGCTGCCCTGCTGAGGATTCGGCGCCTGGAGCCTCCTGGCAGCTAACCCTAACCCTAACCCGAACCGAGAACATCCACCGAGACCTAAGCCTCCCTCGAACCCTAACCCTGCAATTGAGCCGCCTTCTGGCATGGGCCCTCACTTCAGCCCTCAAGGGAGATCACGAGACTGGAGTCGCTTCGGCCCTGGCGACGTCCCTGGCCCGAACGCTAACCCAGCTAAGGCTCTTTCCCCATGAGGACCCAATTCCAACGTCTGACAACATGACTCGTCTGAGGTCCAGAAGCGGTGTAGACTGAGTCGGCATGGAAGCTCGAAGCTCCCCATGTCGTTTCCCAGGCCCGGCTGCACCTGCCCGTGAGGATTCCGGAGGCGTCTTCGACCAGGGGCGGATCGACGAGTGTGGCCTTGGCAGCCAAAGACGGATCTTGAACGGCACCGTCCCTTGTGCCCTCAACTTAGCCCATCGTGGGGACCACTGCCCTGCTGAGGATTCGGGGCCTGGAGCCTCCTGGGTGCTAACCATAACCCTAACCCTACCGCAAACCGGGAGCCTCCAAGGAAACCTAAGCCTGCCTCGATCCCTAACCCTGCAATTGAGACGCATTCTGGCACGGACCCTCTCTTCAGCCCTCAAGGGAGATCACGAGACTGGAGTCACTTCAGCCCTGGCGACGTCCCTAGCCCGAACCCTAACCCTAGCAAAGGGTCTCTCCCCATGGGGACCCAATTCCAACGTCTGACAACATCACTCGTCTGAGGTCCAGAAGCGGTATAGACTGACTCGGCATGGAAGCTGGAAGCTACCCATGTCGTTTCCCAGGCCCGGCTGCAGCTGCCCGTGAGGATTCCGGAGGCCTCCTTGACCAGGGGCGGATCAATGAGTGTGGCCATGGCAGCCAACGACCGATCCTGACCGGTACCGTCCCTTGTGCCCTCAACTCAGCCCTTCGCAGAGACCACTGCCCTGCTGTCGGTTCGGCGCCTGGAGCCTCCTGGGAACTAACCCTAACCCCAATCCTACCCCGAACCGGGAACCTCCACCGAGACCTAAGCCTCCCTCGAACTCTAACCCTGTAATTGAACCGCCTTCTGCCATGGGCCGTCACTTCAGCCCTCAAGGGAGATCATGAGACTGCAGTCGCTTAGGCCATGGCGATGTCCATGGCCTGAACTCTGACCTTGCTAACGGTCTCTCCCCATGGTGACCCAATTCCAACGTCTGACAACATCACTCGACTGAGGTCCAGAGGCCGTGTGGACTGACTCGGCATGGAAGCTGGAAGCTCCCCATGACGTTTCCCAGCAGGGCTGCAGCTACCCATGAGGATTCTGGAGTCGTCCTCCACCAAGGGCGGATGGACGAGTGTGGCCTTGGCAGCCAAAGAGAGATCATGACCGAGACCGTCCCTTGTGCCCTCAATGCAGACCTTCGTGGAGACTACTGCCCTGCTGAGGGTTCGGCGCCTGGAGCCTCCTGGGAGCTAACCCTAACCCTAACCCTACCCCAAAGCGGGATCCTCCACGGAAACCTAAGCCTGCCTCGGTCCCTAACCCTGCAATTGAGACGCATTCTGGCACGGGCCCTCACTTCAGTCCTCGAGGGAGATCACGGGACCGGAGTCGCTTCGGCCCTGGCGACGTCCCTGGCCCGAACCCTAACCCTAGCTAAGGCTCTCTCCCCATGGGACCCAATTCCAACGTCTGACAACATCACGCGCCTGGAGTCCAGATGCGGGGCAGGCTGACTCAGCATGGAAGCTGGAAGCTCCCCATGTCGTTTCCCAGGCCAGGCTGCAACTGCCCTTGAGGATTCCGGAGGGCTCCTCGACCAGGCTTGGATCGATGAGTGTGGCCTTGGTAGCCAAAGACGGATCCTGACCGGCATCGTCCCTTGTGCCCTCAACTCAGCCCTTCGCAGAGACCACGGCCCTGCTGTGGATTCGGCGCCTGGAGCCTCCTGATTTCTAACCCTAAACCTAACCCTACCCAAAAGCGGGACCCTCCGCGGAAACGTAAGCCTGCCTCGATCCCTAACCCTGCAATTGAGCCGCCTTTTGGCCCTCACTTCAGCCCTTGTGGGAGATCACGAGACAGGAGTCGCTTGGGCCCTGGTGACGTCCCTAGCCCGAACCCTAACCCTAGCTAAGGCTCTCTCCCCATGGTACCCAATTCCAACGACTGACAACATCA
>NW_024422522.1:0-13360 GCF_014898765.1 Herpailurus yagouaroundi | reverse complement strand
CAAACCACACTACAGTGACAGAATTCATTCTCTTGGGACTCACAGACGACCCTGTCCTGGAGAAGATCCTGTTTGGGGTGTTTCTGGTGATCTACATGATCACGCTGGCAGGCAATCTCTGCATGATTATGCTGATCAGGACCAATTCTCACCTCCAAACACCCATGTACTTCTTCCTTAGCCACCTCTCCTTCGTGGACATTTGCTATTCCTCCAATATCACTCCAAATATGCTGCACAACTTCGTCTCCGACCAGAAGACCATCTCCTATGCTGGATGCTTCACACAGTGTCTTCTCTTCATTGCCCTGGTGATCACTGAGTTTTATATCCTTGCTTCGATGGCATTGGATCGCTATGTAGCCATTTGTAGCCCTCTACATTACACTAGCAGAATGTCTAAGAATGTTTGTATCTCTCTAGTCATGGTGTCTTATACTTGTGGTTTCCTTAATGGACTCTCCCAGACACTGCTGACTTTTCACTTGTCCTTCTGTGGCTCCCTTGAAATCAATCATTTCTACTGTGCAGATCCTCCTCTGTTAATGTTGGCCTGCTCTGACACTTATGTCAAAAAGATGGCGATGTTGGTAGTCGCTGGCTTGACTCTGTCAAGCTCTCTCTTCATCATTGTCCTTTCCTACCTTCTCATTATTGCAGCCATCTTGAGGATCCGTTCTGCTGAAGGCAGGCACAAGGCCTTTTCTACTTGTGGTTCCCACTTGACAACAGTCACCCTATTTTATGGAACCCTCTTCTGCATGTACTTAAGGACCCCATCTGAGAAGTCTGTGGAGGAGTCCAAAATAATTGCAGTCTTTTATACTTTCTTGAGCCCAATGTTGAACCCATTGATTTATAGTCTACGGAACAAGGATGTGGTTCATGCTATGCAGCAAATCATTCAGGGAAATCTCTTTCATAAAACTGCAGTGTAGCATCTCTTCATTGTAATTACTGAGTGTCTATAATAACATAGTGGTCCCTTCACAGGACAAACCTACTACTCTACAGTCATAATGTAGCTTCATAAACTCTCAAAGGCATTAGCAAATTTCTCCTCAAAATTAATAGCTTCAGGACAAATTGTTTTCATAGAAACTGTAATGTTGAAATTAAACACCATTTTCCTTAGCAAAAAATATCAGAATATAATTTGGTGTTATTCCAATAATTACATAAAATATTTCAATGTCTTTACTTATTTTAGGGTAAGTATTAGAATTAATTCAGTCTGATAGGAACACTGGAAATCCATCTTCTTTGATCATATGGTCTACAGAGGCATAGTAAGGTTCAAACTGGAGTGTTTAGGTTTATACTTAAAAAGAATATGAGAGGTGTCTGGGTGGCTCAGTCCGTTAAATGTCTGACTCTTGAATTTGGGCCAGGTCGTGATCTCATGGTTGTGAGGCTGAGACCTGCATCTAGCTCTGTGCTGGGTGTGGAACCTGCTTAAGATTCTCTCTCTCCCTCTTTCCCCTGTCCCTCCACTACTCTTGTTCTAGCTCTCTCTTAAATAAATAAATAAATAAATAAATAAATACATAAATAACAAAATAAAAAATGTGAAATAATCTATTCTTCAATGAATGATATAGAGCAATGGTTCTGAGGCCTGAGGAATCACTGGACTGACCTTGGGGAAATTTTAAATATATGGATCCTTCATTGTATTATGCTTTCTATGTATTTTTCCTAACCAATTTTGTAGACATCTTGATAAACTTTTTGTCTTATTGTAAATACTGTTTATGCTCCTTAATCTTGAAAATAAACTGTGAATACTTGCTTGTAAGTTTCCATAATTATGGATCCAAATCTATCATAGTATAATAGCAATGTAGGTATATTTTTTCATGTAGTAATTCTGACTTAGGTATAATTTATTCAGAGTTAATAGAATCTATCAATTGGCTTTTATAGACCTGAGAATGCCTTGGAACAGTCTAAAGATGAGTGGCATGTCTATATATTTCTGGAGGAAAACACCTGATGTTTACTTTGCTTCGTAAAAGTGTCTGTGACCAATTATTTGGCAGAGAAGGCTCTTTACACTGGTTCTCAAAATTTCTCTTGTGAAAATTAATAGTAAAGGAGATTATATGAAGATGTACCTAATTCATCCAGATTAACACATGAACGTATGCGTTATTAATTGTCTTAAATGTTTGGTATTCTAATATTGTGCACTCTCGTTTTAACTAAGACCACCGCACTAAACATTTATATAAAACAATTGCTGTATTTACGGTAATGTACTCAAATGGTTTTCCAGAACCATATTTAAATGACCTGCAGTTTTAGTAAGTTAGACTACATTTCTTCCATCTCATTGGAGTGAATAAGGCTGGTATTATCAAACATGGTTGCTGTACATAAATAACAATATAGACAGATATTAGGGAGCAACGTTTATTGGTGAGATGTCCTAAGCCAATGGGTGACATCTGTTTGTATTTTGTTATATTTTTCTCAATGAATTGATATTCATACATGTTCTTATAATTCCACATGCAAGTTTGAACACTGATTTTCACTTGCTAGTATAACGTTTGTATTTTCATATACACTGAAGATTCTCAGTGAACATCACTTTTAAAGTAGTATAAATCACGAAATTCTATCATACTTGAACTTCGTTACAAAAATATTACATACCAATTGTAGAAAAGAAAGTTGAAAAATACGAAAGGATTTTTCCATTTTGGAATAAAATTCAATTTCAATTTTGAAATAAAAGCAAAATTTAGTTATAAACTCTTACTAAAAATGTATTTGGTGCACTTTATCTGTATATAGTTTTCTTTGCAAGCCATTATTCCATCATATTGTTGTATCCTATTATTGTTAAGACTGACTCATATCTCTACGAACATACCTGATTTTTTCTTAGAATGGAGAATTGCTGCATGAAATGCACCAAACAATCTTAGAGTATATCATTTAAAATTCCTTGCTCCTTCATTGTTGCAACTGAAACTCTTAGGAAAGGATCTGTTTTAATTGGAACAGAAGAAGAATTGAAATACACATTTAACTAATAATAAAGGAAATGATTGCTGTTGGTGTTATTTCTGATGATTCCTTAAATGAAGATTATTTACCTTTTTATTTAGAAAAAGTTTTGAATTTTATTTTGCTTTGTGGCTTTTTGCATCCTAATATTAAATGTTAGCATCTCTTGTGTGTTATTAATAGTATTTCATGGCCATATATTATAGGAATATCTTAAATTATTCTAAATACAATTTTGTTGCATGCTGTACTATTGTATAACCTTTTCCTTCATATTTTAACCCATTTCCTCTTAATATTTTTAAGAAACCCTTCATTTTTTAAATTTTTTTAATTTTTTAACGTTTATTTATTTTTTTGAGATAGAGAGAGACAGAGCATGAACGGCGGAGGGTCAGAGAGAGAAGGAGACACAGAATCTGAAACAGGCTCCAGGCTCTGAGCTGTCAGCACAGAACCTGACGCGGGGCTCGAACTCATGGACGGCGAGATCATGACCTGAGCTGAAGTCGGTTGCTTAACCGACTGAGCCACACAGGCGCCCCAAGAAACCTTTCATTTTCCAGGAAATTTGTGATTTTATCTTCCTTATATAATTAGATGCATCTGTTTCTATTTCTTCTTTGACATACCTGTGTATGTATTTTAACTTCTTACAATTAATGTAGGTTTAAAATGTTTTAATTCCTGATAAAATAAAATTCCATCTTCATTATTTTTCCCTTCAAAAATTATTACAGGAAATGAAAATCAGATGCTTCTAGTTATCCAATATATATATTTTATTTATTTATTTTTTTAAATTTTTTTTAACGTTTTTATTTATTTTTGAGACAGAGAGAGACACAGCATGAACGGGGGAGGGGCAGAGAGAGAGGGAGACACAGAATCGGAAACAGGCTCCAGGCTCTGAGCCATCAGCCCAGAGCCCGACGCGAGGCTCGAACTCACGGACCGCGAGATCGTGACCTGGCTGAAGTCGGACGCTTAACCGACTGCGCCACCCAGGCGCCCCTCCAATATATGTATTTTAAAAGATAATTTATTTATTTGAGATATAGAGTGCGAGCAAGGGAAGGGCAAAGAGAGAGAGAGAGAGCATCCTAAACAGGCTCAGTGTTGTCAGTGCAGAGCCGATGTGGTGCTGGATCCCATGAACTCTGAGACCATGACATGAGCCAAAATCAAGAGCTGGGTGCTTAACCGACTGAGCCACCCAGGTGCCCCTAGATAGCCAATATTTTTAACCTAGCATTTATGCATATGCTGGTTTAATTTATGAAATATATGAGAACATATAAATAAAAATCGAATGTGGCTATACATATAATACATATCTCTTTTAAATTGTTTGAATAATGTGGAAACACGTTGGTGTGAGTAGCCTTGTTAAAGTCTGATCCCCGTGTCTGATCGGAAGATGTAGGGAATTATAGCATAGAGAGGTCTGCTGAGGTGTAAAAAGGTGAGTTAAGTTTTTTTTGCCAGAAAGGCAGAGAGGTGCTGGTGGCCTATAAATGAGGAGCGAGAATGTGGTTTTATATATAAACACTGTGCGTTAATTAATATGACTTTTAAATGTTTATTTATTTTTGAAAGACAGAGAGAGAGAGACAGAGAGAAAGAGAGAGCATGAGGGGTGGGGGGCAGAGAGAGAGAACGACCCAGAATCTGAAGCAGGCTCTAGGCTCCCAGCTGTCAGCACAGAGCCCCATGAGGCGCGAGAATCCACAACCACGAAATCGTGACCTGAACTGAAGTCAGATATTTAACCAACTGAGCTACCTAGGTATCCCCATTAACTAACACTTTTACATGAACCTTAATTTTTGTACTGTACCAGTGTCCAAAATGCTGCATATTTTTCAACAGATCCATAAACACAGAACCTTATCCTTAGATGAATTTTCCTTCTGCCAACAACTGTTCCCCCAACGACTGACATGCCCATACCTACTCCTCAACGGTGAGCCATTCACTGAAAAAAATTCTTGTTGATTACAATTATAATAAATATTGACAATTCAACAAGCAGAAGACAATATCTCTGAGATTAGTAGCAGTGTAAGAAATTCAAGATAAAAAGTCACTCTATTTTGATGATAAAATATTTAAAATAAGCAGCACTCAACAATTGAGCAACGATTTTGCCACAAACACAATAAAGTGGCAAAAGCATTAAAGTCTGATAAGTTCCTAGAAATCAGTTGGAGCACTGATCCCCAACATGTAAAGAAATGTTGCAAGTTGTGAATATAAATTTGCTAAAAATTTAAAATGCTAAAAATGGATGAGTGACAAGCTTGGTAATAAAACCATGAAATAAGACACCCTTTTCTGTATGTATGTTGAAAAGAGTTCGAAAGGACTGGTACGTTCACATATTGTTGAGTCAAGGAAAATAATAATATACACTTTTTCTGTAAATCAATTTACCATTAAGTTTTTAAGAGTCTTAAAAAATGTTGGTCCACTTTGGGGCACCTGGGTGCCCCTGTTGGTTAAACATCTGACATTTAATTTTGGCTCCGGTCATGATCTCATGCTTCATGAGATCCAGCTCTACGTTGGGCTCTGCTCTGAAGGTGCAGAGAATGCTTGGGATTCTCTTTCTCCCCCACTCACTAGTCCTCCCCCACTGATGCTCTCTGTCTCTGTCTTTCTCTCTTTCAAAATAAATAAATAAACTTAGAAAAATGTCCACTGTTATTCAACTCTTCCAATTTAAGAATATGCTGAAGGCATAATAAGACATAGGGGAGTGTTTTCATAAGAATGTTTGCTTTGGAATTGAGAAAAAGGCAACAAAGGCTTATGAAATACAGGCCACCCTCACATTGCAGGTTACCCTGTTCACTGAAACTTATGCAGAATGCAAATGTGTCCTGCTTCCTAACAGTCACAGTCACCTCAGCACTGTGCCAGGTGAGGATTGCCTGCCTTTTGTAACCCTTAGGCATGGGCAGATTCTAGATGTTAAAATGACAAAAGGACCCAATTAAAGAAAGGCCACAAGATTTTACAGAGAATTTTAGAAGGAAATAGGGTACAATGATGTTTACAATATAATTTTGTTAAATGCTAAGATTAAGGAAAAGTAAAATTTGTTGTTTATATGCATATACTAATTTTCTAAAAGAAACAATTTCTTGTATATGTACAAAAAAAGGCAAAAAAAAAGGTATGTTACCAGTACAGTCCTGATCTTAAGATATAAACTGAAACATCTTTATTACTGTTGGATTTCAAATAGGAAAGTGGGAAAAACAAGGGCTCCAAACAGTTCCCTAATAGTAATGGAAGTTGATGGTAATGCAGATTCCTTTCAATCCAAGTTCCTCTTATTTTTCCCCTTAAAAATACTGTGTTTCAGAAATCTAAGTGTCCATCAATAGACAAACAGATAAGGAAGATATGGTATACACACACACACACACATAATGGAATGCTATGCAGCCATAAAGTGGGAAAAGCTCATGTTCTTAGTGACAACATCGATGAGGTAGAAAGCATTATGCTAAGTGAAGTCATTGAGACTGAGAAAGATTTATGTGGCATCTCAAAAATAAAACAAATGAATAAACAAACGAACAAAAGACCTGTAGACAGAAAGAACACAGTCATGGTTGAGGAGATGTTGGTGGGGAGATGGAAAAATGGATGAAGGGGACTGGGATATAGAGGCTTTTAGTTACGGAATGAATAAGTCTTTGGAATAAAAGGCACAACACAGGGAGTATCGTCAGTGATATTGTACTAGCATAGCATGGTGACAGATGGTAGCTACCTCGATGGTCAGCACAACATGACATATACAGATGGCGAATCACTATGTTGTACACCTGACACGAATGTAACGTTGAATGCCCACTGTACCTAAATAAAAAATACACTGTGCTTCCAATTAATTTGAGGAAACAGACTATGCTTATGTATATTGTAGGGGTGAGGTTTGGGGAAAGTAAATATCAGTATCTTTATCTGCATAGTTTTAATCAGGAAAACAATTTTTTCTTTGACGCTCAAAAGTCTATCAACCCAAAGAAAGTTCCACCAAATGAAGAATTCTTCTTGTGCTGTAACATCATCATCACAACAGCTAGAAGTACCGTGTCATGGAGATGAAGTAAAACAAATTTCGGTTCCAATAAATTGTATCTGATGCACCAATGTCCTCTGTGATGGTTTTATATCTACTGTATTCACACATACACACAATGAAATAACACTCACAACGCTTTTGAGGAGAAAGGAAAACTTGAGCACCCATTTGGTGGTGGCGACGGTACACGTCGCTACGTCCAAAAGGAAAGAAAGAAAGAAGAATAAAACTGTAGAAACTTATCTTCATGTAATAACCGATCAGAAGCTGAAACTTACGTGGAGAAAGATTTTCCTAAAGAGAGAAAAATAAAAACTGCTGAAATATTACAAGGAAAAGATGTACTAAATGTGTCATATCGATGGTAAGCTATATTAATTCACTTAAGTAAAGCCCAAGTTCAAAAAGTATCAAGCAATCAGGAATATGGCTGTGCTACGAGTTAGTTACAAAATACTAAGCCCAGATTTCCATGCTTAGAATAGCTGCTATTTTAAAAATAGTTTATGGGTGGACAGAAGGGAACAGCAAGGTAATATGCAGAATCACAGAGCAAGTAATTGTCAATAAGGTAGGAACAGAATCATAAAAGCCTCTAATGGAGGCCATGAAATGTCTATGTCCAGAATGGGTTTCGCCTATTCGTATAGGTATCTGCTTTGATTAAGGAAAGCTATTGAAACAAACGTGTTGGTTAATTAAGACGTCAACTATCAGATTCTTTGTGAAAATAATAAAGCACAGATGGTTTTCTACTCTGGATAAGTAGACATAAGAATGTACCAAAAACGAACGTATTGAAACAAATATGCAGAATTAGAGTTTTCAGCCGTTTTTGAGAAGATAATCAGCTTTCATTAAAGGAAACTATCTAGTATATCAAGTGAATGTAAATATTTGCATATTCAGGAAACATACTGCAAAGCCCTGCACTTTGCTAATAAGAATAGCTCAGTGATGGTCAATATTGTGGACCTATGAGCTGAAAGGAAGGACTTCTCTGCCGACTGATCAAGGGGAAGGGAGTTCTTGAGTGAGACTAAACAGGGGACCCTGCTTAATTATAAGCAGCTGACTTCCGCTGTTGTGTTTCCCACCTGTCATCATCTCCAAACAACTGTCCTTTTCATGGCTGCCATTAGGATCCTCACCTGGTCAGAAGCTGTGCATATATAATCCATGTTAGTGTTACTCCAGAGAATTGCACTCAGGTACAACCAACAGGGGTTGCTTTTTCATTGTTTTGGCACGTTTTTGTTTTTTTTCATTGGGAGACTGTCAAAATACACCTTTTCTCCATTGTGCCAAATTTCCTCTGAAACCCTGTTCTCAAAGCCTGCTTCACATCTTTGTTCCTCAGGCTGTAGATAAATAGATTCAGCATGAGACTCACAAAGATACAAACCACTGCCACAATTTTCCCTGTTCAACAGACTGCTCAGGGGCTGGTCTCAGATACAGAATAGGGACCCCAAAAACATGGCGACAGCGATCAGGTGGGAGCCACGGGTGGAGAAGGCTTTGCACTGGCCTTTGCTGGAAGGGATCCTCATGATGGTGGTGAAAACGAAAATGTAGGAGATAAGGATGATGAGTAGGATATAAGGATGGGATGGTGAGGTTAATCCCCACACACAAACATAGCAGTCTGCTTTCTGTTAGGGTCTGATCCTGTCAGCATCAGGAGGGGTGGGGCAGCACATAGAAAGTGTTGATGATGTTGTGTCCATAAAAGGATAAGCAGGACGTCAATAGTACCTGCATTGTGCCCACCATAGTGGTAGGGGGCAGTGACAAGGCAGAGGTAGGGGGCAGTGACAAGGCAGATGCAAAGGGGCCTGGACATTCTGCTGTTGTATTGTAGGGGATGGCAGATGGCCATGTACCTGTCAGAGGCCATGGTGCCCAGCACATAATACTGCATAAGGCTGATGAAGATTCGCGGAGAGAACTCTCGTATATTTCCCTTGACCACTCCCATTTACTACTTAAAATTCTTCATCTAACTACCTCTCCTTAGCTGCTTGTCTTTCATCTTCTCATGTGTTTTTTTTTTTTTTAATTTTTTTTCAACGTTTTTATTTATTTTTTGGACAGAGAGAGACAGAGCATGAATGGGGGAGGGGCAGAGAGAGAGGGAGACACAGAATCGGAAACAGGCTCCAGGCTCTGAGCCATCAGCCCAGAGCCCGACGCCGGGCTCGAACTCACGGACCGCGAGATCGTGACCTGGCTGAAGTCGGACGCTCAACCGACTGTGCCACCCAGGCGCCCCTCTCATGTGTTTTTAAACCAAGGTCTCTGAAACTGGGAACCAAGAAAAGAGAAGGGAAAAAAGATTATCCACATAGCTTTCTGGATTCCATCCTTGAAGTGTTTCTTAAAAATTTTTTGAGGGGAAGGAAATGGTTGCTCTTGAACTGCATTAGTTTAAGGCCGGAAAGAGACCCGATCACATCATACCTTTGCTGTTACACTTTATTAGTAATAAATATTTTGTCAGTATTAAGCATCTAGTGAATAACTTCATCTGCTTGACGCTGTGAAAATAAAAGTGACCTTTAAATCAAATTTATGGAGGTACATATACTCACAATGAAAGATAGAAATTTTGATTGTATTTTGGCAGTGCGTGCAGCCATACAATCAGAATTGCATGTTTTCAAAGCTGCTGAGGATGGGGAATGGGAATGGGGCACATAAAAGCACCACAGAGGTCAACCTTCTTACCAGATTCTGCCATTTTTATTTGAATAAGCAATCCTAGGTTTATTGCAAGGCTTTGGTTACTTTCCAAAAGTCCGAAGAAGTTGATTTGACCACTCTGCCAGTGTTCTCATTGATTTTACGGAGAAACAGGTTTGGGAGAGGCCATTCCCCTGCTTTTAGGAAGTTGGTCGTTTTCTGTAGTATGTTTTCGGGATTTATTTAAGTTGCGTTACTCAGGTTTTTTTTTATTTCCATTATATGTAACAAAGGAGATTTTCAATAACATTGGGGGCCCTGCTCCTGGGCTACCAGGAAAGTTATTATTTAAAATTTACCAAGGTCCAGTGGTGCCTGGGTGGCTCAGATGGTAAGCATCCTACTTCAGCTCAGGTCATGATCTCATGGTTAGTGAGATCGAGCCCCGCATTGGGCTCTGTGCTGACAGCTCAGAGCCTGGAGCCTTTTTCAGATTTTGTGGCTCCCTCTCTCTCTGCTCCTCCCCCACTCACACTCTGTCTCTCTCTGTCTCAAAAATAAATAAACACCAAAAAAAAATTAAAATTTACCAAGGTCCAAGTGAGTCCACAAAGGCTCAAAGCATGGGTTGTTTTTCCCCCGAGCACACATCTATCTGCTTCATTAAAAAAATAAAAATAAAGAAATTACCAAGAAGAAGCATCCCAAACATAAAGAAACAAAACAAAACAAAACAAAAAGCAAAACCTTCCTGATTCCCCTAAGATTAAAGTCATGCAGCCATGCACATACTAAAAACATAAGATTAGGTTTGTAACTTTCTGGAATGTCCTTCATCATGGTAATTTGTAACTCCTTACGTTATATATATATATATATATATATATATATATATATATATATATATGGTGTTCCCCCCCGAGCACTCTCTTCTTTCTGAAGACTGTGTATCTTGGGCATCTGTCCCACCTTGGGCTCAAATAAAACTCGTCTCCTTTCTCTTCCAAATTTTTAAAAAGTTTTGTTCATTTTGTGTCCACATCTGGACATACCACAAATTGTTCATCTATGCGTCTGCTAATATATGTTTGAGTTTCTTTGTGGATAAGTGTCATCTATTTTCTTGAATAAATACTTAATACTTGTTTTGTCACAGGTTAGTAAGAAACTGTAAGTCTATGAGAAATTTTAGGAGGTAGACCCATTTTCCAAAGTCGCTGAATGACTTTGTATTCCCTCAAGGGATGTATTAGGAGAGTTACGTTATTTCGCATTGTCATTTTTGTCTGTTTATTCTCAATCTGTTTTAATTCTTGCTCTTGAGATGGGTGTGAAGAAGCATCCGGATGTAGTTATAATTTGCTTTTCTTGACAATTATAGTGGTCGACATTTTTTTTCCCTGGAGTTATTGGCTGTTCAGATATCTTTTATGAAGAGCCTGTTCACTTCAGATTCTTTTTTACTGGGCTGGTTATATTTTCATCCCTTAGTTATGGAGGATATGCACTTATTCTGGACATAGATCCTTTGTCAGAATTACTTGAGGTGAGTATTTTTTCTAGTCTGCAGTTTTCCTGGTCTTGGTGCTCCTCAAATCACTCACCTATAGTACGTTCTTAGTCTGCAGTCTCACTAGCTGAAGTCACCTTAGTGTTCACAGGGAAAAACAGACTTTCTAATTGGAATTCCCACTCTACCATATTAAAAAAAGCAAAACCTATCTACCCTTGTCTTCCTTCTTCCAATAGTATTAAAACGAAGGGCTAATTTTGCTAATTGTGCTAAAGATCTCATGCACAGAACTAAGCAGTGTATATATATATATATATATATATGTATATATATATATGTTAGATAGGGATATTGGCTTCAAAGGAGAATTCAGTTCTCAGAGCATCAATTTAAGGTTATACCTGTGAGGAACAAAGACTCTTTTAATTACTTTTTTAGAATTATTTTTTAATACTCTACGGAATATACTTAAGAAATACATTATAAATCTTCCCACCTTGATTTTACAAAACATGGTAAATCAGCTTTTTCCAGGTAGGTCACGTTCTACCTTGTTTACTAAAAATATGTTATGTTCTTTGTGTGGAGATTTGTATCCCAATAAAGAGGAAAAAATGCACCTAAATGCATTCCGTCTTTATTTTTCTTCATAACCCTTGCTTTTAACTAACATAATGATATATCTCTTTGTCTATGTGTCTAATATCTGTTCATTTTCCTACAATATATGCAGCATGAGGTTGGGGTGTTTGTTCACTGTGATAACCACAGAACCTAGGACGGAAAAAACAAATCAGCCTTTACAGTGTAAATGAATAAATGAATGTGTCAATTTACAGAGCAGAAATAATTCTTTATTCTGTAAACTGTTAGCCAAGTAGCAGGAGATGAATCTCATAAATAAATGTTTCTGAATGAAATCAAGCCAGACGGCTGTAGATTTAAGGAGAAAATATGGTACTAAAGATTTATCTCCCATGTTATATCTGAAACAATAACGTATCATTGTTCATGGGACATTAGAAATGCAAGCTCATTTTTGTCCATTTGAATGATGCTAATTACCTGCACCTTTTCTTATTTAAAAAAAAAATCTATTTTATCTATCTATCTATTTATTTATTTATTTTAGAGATGAGAGACAGAGCACAAGCACAGGAGGGGCAGAGACAGGCGGGGAAATAGAATCCAAAGCAGGCTCCAGGCTCTGGGCTGTAAGCACAGAGCCTGACACAGGGTTTGAACCCATGAACTGTGAGATCGTGACCTGAACCGAAGTCAGACGCTTAACCGACTGAGCCAGCCAAGTCCCCCAAATTTGGTTAATCTTTTTTTTTCTTTTTAATTTTTTAAAGTTTATTTATTTATTTTTTGAGAGAGAGACAGAGCACAAGTGGAGGAAGGGCAGACAGAGAGGGAGACACAGAATTCAAAGCAGGCTCCAGGCTCCAAACTGTCAGCACAGAGCCTGATGTGAGCTTGAACCTGTGAACTGTGAGATCATGACCTGAGCCGAAGTTGGAAGCTTAACTGATTGAGCCACCCAGGCAAACTTCCTTGCACCTTTTCATTGCTGAATTTCATCCCACGGGTTTTCTTTTTCTCAAAGTGTGACCAAATTCATATATGGAGTTCCCTGGGAAGAAAGGCATAAATGTATGAACATGTGTATACATAAAATACGTAATATTATGCATTAGTAGATAATAATTAACATGAAATGTGGATATATGAATATATATACACAGGAGACAGAGAAAGTGTGTGTATGTTTGGCATTTGAGATATAGGACAAAAAGACAGTACAGTGACATGTACTAAATATTTATGTAGACGTTCTGATGTATTGTTAGAAGAGAAATTTTCTGGTAGATGAATATATCAATGAATAAATGATGAAATAAATGGATGGAATAAACGGAGACTCTGGATCGGATGGAATTTCTCACTTTCTCTGTCACTCTCACTTTAAAAGGGATAAGAGAATGTCTTCCCCAAACCACACTACAGTGACAGAATTCATTCTCTTGGGACTCACAGAC
>NW_024422521.1:0-3866 GCF_014898765.1 Herpailurus yagouaroundi | reverse complement strand
AGCTGGAGCCACAGCCCTGGTCAGAGCAGACGGAGCCACAACAGGAGCTGACCATGGTGTCAGAGGAAGGATTGGGGTTTCACCAGTAGGTATGAGTGGGTTTCCACAAGGGTGGTTTCTTGAGTTTGAATGTCTCCTTACCTCTGTCCCCTTTTATACCCTGCTGAGTAGCTGACATTACCATGAGCAACACTCTTGTTTTTCCTACCAGGAAATCAATTAGTAAGTTAATAATTATGTTTATCAGGTTAAATATGCTGATATCTAAGAAAAGCATCATTTCTCTTTTTCTGCAGTCTTGTGATTCATTGAATCTTGTTAAGCCACATGAAACCACTTTTGCATTTTTTTCCTAATGTGTCTTCGAAGTTGGAACTTTCATAATGATACTCTGTTACTGAGTTTTTCAGTGTCCTGTTTTCATGTGCGACTCCACAGTCATATTTTGTTTTATTATTTTAATTCCAGTATAGTTAACATATTAGTTTCAGTTGTACAATATAGTGATTTAGCAGTTCTGTGCATCACCCAGCGCTCATCACAAGTGCACTCTTAATCGCCATGGCCTGTTTCACCCAATGATGAGTTTTTCCTCCTATTTCCTTACCAGTACTCCACCTGACAGTGGCATGCATTTTTTCCACTTTGACAAAAAGAAAAAAAAAAAGATGGGGTGGGGAGGGGAGAGACTTGACGTTGTGATAGCTATCTTCAAAATGTGCTCATGGATTTAATTCTTTTTTTCCCATGTCTTATTTTGAGGATGGCTATCACAATGCCAAGTCTGTCTCTCTGTCCTGTCTTTCTCTCTCTCTCTCTCTCTCTCTCTCTCTCTGGTCGAAGTGGGAAAATGCATGCCATTGTCAGGTGGAGTACTGATAAGGAAATAGGAGGAAAGACTCATCACTGAGGATGCTTATGTACAATGGATGGGGAGGGCTGGACTGTGTTTCCTGGTTGGTTGGAGAGTCCGGGTGTCACAAAAGACATTCCAATCTCATGTGATGATTCTACCTCAAGACTAAGCTTTCACCCTTTCCTTTTTGATGAAAGAACCATTTTCAGAAATGAATTTTTTCCTTCAGGAATCTTCTCCACATATGCTAAAAGTGAGGGGGTTTGAGCTATCTTTTGATTGGCCAACATATGCAATGGATTCTGCATTACATTGGAGTTTTTATTTAAAGCATCTTTTTCTTGTGCTCTTTCGATAATTCAAATTCAAGTCTTTCTGCTTAAAGAGGATATAAACAGATAAGACTTGTTTGTCCTGCAGGCATTTAAATACGCTATATTGAAAGGCAAGATTTTGGCACATACTCAAAGCATCAAAGAAATTAGTGTCCAAAACAATCATTATGTATTTAGGATTCACGTACTTACAGTGAAAAATGAGATACTACAGGGAGATACTATTTGTGAGTGTTTGCTGTGTGCCAGATGGTCTGCTGAATGCTTTGTAATTACTATGTTGATTTTTCTTCTCCAGGAACCCACGAGGCACTCATCATTCTCTAAGAGTTCACATAGACTTGTGTTAAGGTTATTAAGTTACAGTGTAAACAATACTAATTCCATACCTTTGATTGTGCTGTTACACCTCCTTAGAAGTTCATTCTCCCCTATCAACTCAGCAATTTCTTGTTCTCGAAGTTCCAGCCCAGATGGCTCCTCCTCTCTTATGTTTGCTTTGACATTTTTTTTTTAAACTTCATCTGCTCCTCCTTTATGCTTGCTATCACATTGTGGAACCCTCAAACTTCGCACATCTACTGTAACCTGAATGTGATTCTCTGTCTCCAGCTGGATGGTAAACACCTGAGGTGGACACTTGAACCGTAGGTTTCTTTTCATCATGCATGGAACAGACCACATCATCAGTGGCTTAAAAAAAACATCTCTAGGAATCACTTTTTAAATTTAAATGTTTTGCAGTTCTGTGAAGTATTTATGGTACCAAAATAAATTCTACAAAGTGAGGCATGTTTAAGGAAGTCCTGCTATTTATTTCTATTCCTTCCCCCCCCACCTTAGAGAATCATTTTTATAATCTAAGGTTTTCCCTCTCATTGCTATTTTAAATGCAAGTGTGTTTGCATTTGCATAGTTGTAACTCCTTTGTTTCTTTTTTTTCTTTTTTTAATGTTTGTTTATTTTTGAGACAGAGGGAGACAGAGCATGAACGGGGAAGGGGGCAGAGAGAGAGGGAGACACAGAATCTGAAGTAGGCTCCAGGCTCTGAGCTGTCAGCACAGAGTCTGATGCGGGGCTCGAACCCACGAACCGTGAGATCATGACCTGAGCCAAAGTTGGACGCTTATTAACCAACTGAGCCACCCAGGCGCCCCGAATCTCCTTTGTTTCTTAAACGATTGTACACTGATAGGCTTAGCTCCAACTTGCTTTTGCTTCACTTAACAATTTATCTCAGATTATTTCAGACTAGTAGGTACGTTCTGATGGTCTTCATTTCATTTTCAGCCACAAAGTATCCCATTCTGTTGCCATAATAAGATTTATTTAGCCAGTCCCTTATTGATGGGCATGTGGGTTGTTTTCAGGCTTTCACTATTAAAATAATACTGTACACTTGAAAACAGGAAGTGTCTTTTTTATCTTGGGGGTTGTGAATTTGATGCATATCTGTAAGATCTACCTTATTAATTACCTATAATTATTTTCACATTCTGATTGATTTTTCTTCACGTGTTCTCTCTTTAAGTACACAGTGTGTTAGTCTTTGATGATTGGACTGTGTCTTTTTTACTCTGGCATTGCCTTCTGTTTCTGAAATTTAGCTTTGTAGTTATATTTTCATTGTAGCCTTTACCATAGTAAAGTTATCCCACTTTGTCTCCTCTAATGCTTTTTGGTATAAATCAAATTTGTTTGGTATTAAAATTGCAGCTTTTATGTCTTCATTTTTCAAAATTGCTTTAGAAATTCTAGGTTCTTTATGTTGCCACATAAATTTTAAAAATCAGCTTCTAAGCATCTATTAAAAAGTCTCCTGAAATTTTGATTGGTATTGCATTGAAATTTTGGATCGACTGCAGGAGAATCAACACTTTTTCCCCTTTTCAGCTGTGCTTAATATATATTTAATTCATCCATTGACTTAATTTCAATGATGCTGTCTTTCATTTATTTTTTATAATTAAAAAATTCATTTTATTCAATTATTTACTTAAATTCAAGTTTAATAACATACAGTGTAGGATTGGTTTCAGGAGGAGAACCCAGTGATTCATCACTTACATGTAACATCCAGTGCTCATCACAACAAGTGCCCTCCCAACAGATGCCCATGACCCATTTAGCCCATCCCCCAACCTACCTCCTCTCCAACAACCCTGTTTGTTCTCTGTTTTTAGTAACAAAAACATGGAAGAGCTCTTCCCACAGCTGCATAACTTTACAAAGAGAAATTAGAGAAGGTCTAGATAAATGGAGATACATGTCACGTCCCTGGATTGGAAGGAGGAACCTCCTTCCAGAACTCTTCCATATTTTTGTTACTTTTTTGTCTCAGCATCTTATGTTGTTGATACTTTTGAAAACTGAATTGTTCTTATTTAATTTTAATTCCATAATCATTGATAGTATATAAAATACAATTAATAAGAAATAAAATTACTATCTTTTTTTAATGTTTAGTTTTTGAGAGAGAGAGAGAGAGAGACAGAGTGTGAGTGGGGGAGGGGCAGAGAGAGAGAGAGGGAGACACAGAATCCAAAGCAGGCTCCAAGCTCCAAGCTGTCAGCACAGAGCCTGATGCGGGGCTTGAACTCACGAACTGTGAGATCATGAGCTGAGCCAAAATCGGATGCTTAACCGACTGAGCCATGCAGGCACCCCAAAATAAA
>NW_024422520.1:0-5973 GCF_014898765.1 Herpailurus yagouaroundi | reverse complement strand
AGCTGGAGCCACAGCCCTGGTCAGAGCAGACGGAGCCACAACAGGAGTTGACCATGGTGTCAGAGGGTGGAGGTTCTGGGTGGGTTTCCAAGAGAGAGAGGATCTCGAGTTTGGGAGTCTCCTTGCCACATGGCCCCTTTTATACCCCCCTGAGGTACTTCTGTGGTTAGGAAAAGACTGTTTCCTTCTTATTGTTTATATGACTGCAAATGCAATTAGTAAATTAGATCATTATATTTTTCTAGGAAAAACTCCCAATATGTAGAAAATAGCTCTTTCCCTTTTCTCAAGTTCCTGAGTTCTCATGTGAATCACTTCTTATTTCTTCCTTTGTTTGCAGTGTCACAAGACTTTAATCTCTGGGTATCATGTGACACAGGTGGGTCCCTATGTCTTCTCTGTTACTCACCTTGACATGATTGTGGGAGAGCTTCTGAAGGAGTATGATCTCTAGTGGAAAATTAATGTTTCAGTAGATGGAATGCTGGTAGCAAAAAAAGGGAAGTGAGCTTCTCTTTGAGTGTAAGAAATGAGGAAGCTTTTGATTTGTCGTGTTTATTGTGGGTGGTCATCGGGTTAACGAAATTCCTACAGGATTCCAGGCTGTGTTCTCATCACTCTGATGTTCTGTGAAACAGTTAGCAGCAACTCCAGGCTTTTAAATAGCAAAGAGTCATGTGAGGTTGATCAGAGTTGATCAGAAATGTCCTCTGGGCTGATAGTTTTTGATCTGTTGACAGCATAGCCCGCCATTTTCCCCAAGGGGCTCGAAACCTTTTCCCCAAGTCTTCCCACTGGTTGAATGAGTCCTCTGGTCATGCCCATCGAGCTGAGCCATGGGTTGCCGCTCTATATCCACCCCTCTCCCCATATGAGCTGTGGCAAGACCAACATTGCTAAGACGTGAAAAGGAAACAATCTTTGGAAGGAGTGCAGGAGAAGTTGAAATGTTGCTTAGCATTGTCTTGGATAGGGAAGAAGTGGAGAGTTAAAAATCAAAGAAAAGCGGCGCCTGGGTTAAGCGGCCGACTTTGGCTCAGGTCATGATCTCGCGGTCCGTGAGTTCAAGCCCCGCGTCGGGCTCTGTGCTGACTGCTCAGAGCCTGGAGCCTGTTTCAGATTCTGTGTCTCCCTCTTTCTCTGACCCTCCCCTGTTCATGCTCTCTCTCTGTCTCAAAAATAAATAAACGTTAAAAAAAATTAAAAAAAAATAAAAGAAAAAACAAAATAGTCTCTGCAGAAAGGTTTTTATATTTTGCATCTTTTATATTTTAATGTTTATTTATTTTTGAGACAGAGAGACAGAGCATGAACGGGGGAGGGTCAGAGAGAGGGAGACACAGAATTTGAAACAGGCTCCAGGCTCTGAGCTGTCAGCACAGAGCCCGACGCGGGGCTCGAACTCATGGACTGCGAGATCATGACCTGAGCTGAAGTCGGACGCTTAACCGACTGAGCCACCCAGGCGCCCCTACATCTTTTATATTTTAAAATTTCATTTAAACATTTCGAGTATCTCTTTTTTTTTTCCCACGTGTATTCCTCCCACCTTTCTTCTCAGTTTACAGGTTCCCTCCTTGAAGGCAGCCAGAGTTTCCAGCTTTTTTTGTTGCTTAACACGTAAGAAACAAATAAGAAGACTTACCCATTTCTTTCATTTATACAAATGGTAGCCTGTCAGTCATGGTCATCCTCCTTGGCGATTTTCACATGAAGCATTCAGATAACGTATACACTGCTTGCCATTCTTTTTCTTTTACAGTAGCATCGTATTCTGATTATGAAGGTACTGTAATGTATTGAGCCAGTCTCCCACTGTTGGATATTTACTTTGCTTTTAGTCTTTTGAGATTACTTACAATGCTACAACGAATAAGCCTGATCATACATGATTTCACATGTGTGAGTGTTTTCTATAGAATAAACTCTTCTGGAAATAGAATAGCTGGATCAGAGTATACATTTGTTTATAATGTTTGTTAGATAATGACAACTTCAACTTCCTTAGGGATTATACCAGTGTACCCATCTACCAGCAATGTGTGAATGTTTGGCTTTCCCTATTTTTATTAATGCAGTGATACACAGGACCTACAAGTACATAGATACATGTACAGAGATGTGTAGTTATGCATGTAGACACCTATCTATCTATCTATCTATCTATCTATCTATCTATCTATCTATCTTATCTGTCATCAATCTTGGTCAATATGAGATACGTAGGTGATTTTTTTTTCTTTCTCAAATTTTTTTTTAAATTCTAGTTAGTTAATATATAATGTAATATTGGTTTCAGGAGTAGAATTTATTGATTCATCACTTACATGTGACGCCCAGTGCTCATCGCAACAAGTGCCCTCCTTAATACCCATCACTTATTCAGCCCATCCTCCACCCAGCCCCCTCTATATGTGATTTTAATTTGCACTTTTCTTATTGTAAGTGAGACTGAGCAGCTCTTCAGATGTTTAAGGCTATTGGTATTGCCTTTTCTGTAAGGAAAAATTACAGAAATTATATAGAAAAAATTATAGAAATTTTCTATATTGTCTGTAATTCATGTTTTTCTACTGGGTTTGGCCTTTATACATTGATTTTTACAGGAACTCTTTGTATATTATAAAAATTAGCCTTTGTATGTGATGTGAATTTCAAATATTTTTCCTAGTTTGTCTTTTTTCTTTGACTTTGCTTATGTGGTTTTTGCCATACATTTATTTCTAAATTTTTTTTTCAACGTTTATTTATTTTTGGGACAGAGAGAGACAGAGCATGAACGGGGGAGGGGCAGAGAGAGAGGGAGACACACAATCGGAAACAGGCTCCAGGCTCTGAGCCATCAGCCCAGAGCCTGACGCGGGGTTCGAACTCCCGGACCGCGAGATCGTGACCTGGCTGAAGTCGGACGCTTAACCGACTGCGCCACCCAGGCGCCCCCGTTTATTTCTGATATAGTCAAATTTATTAATCTTTTATGACTTCTGGGTTGGTGTCATACTTTGAAAGTCCTTTCTGATTTTGTAGACATTATCTCATAATTTCTTTTGTCCAGAGTTTCATGTTTTATTTTCAAATATTTACTCTATCAGAAATTTATGCAGCTATAAAATGTGAGGTTTAAATGTTTTAAAATCTGATAATCTGATATGACCATAACCTGCCACACTTACTAAGTAATAATTTTTTCCCCTACTGATTTAAAATGGCAACTTTTCATATACTAAATTTCCTTACATATTTGGGTCTATTCCTAGACTTGCTTTTTCAAACTCACTGATGATTTTTTCATGCATGAATGCCACAGTTATCAATGCAAAGTATTAACTTGATCTTAATAGCTATCAAGTCCAAGCCAACCTCATTAGATTATGGCAATATGCTAGTGAACTCAAACATTTGTGTAGCAAAACAGTAAATACGTACTCGATGCCTTGCCATGAGAATGTAAATTGCACCTGGCAGAACCTTGAAACTGATGTGGAAAAGAATGCATTAGCCAAGTCTGGGATGGTATTACCAGTCTTGATAGGCTTGTTTTGCCTCCTGTAAAGTTTGTTTATATTAGTTACAACTGAAGCAATCAGAGGAAGATGCTGTGTAATCACCAAGAGTCTGCTGTTAACCTCCAGGAGCTGTCTTCCCATACACTGGCCAGACAGGTCTGTTAACAGTGTTTGTGAGAATTAAAACTCTCGCTCAGGGGTGCCTGGGTGGCTCAGTTGGTTGAGCGTCTGACTTCAGCTCAGGTCATGATCTTAGGGTTACTGAATTTGAGCCCTGCATTGGGCTCTCTGCTGTCACTGCAGCTTCAGATCCTCTGTCTCCCTCTCTCTCTCTGTCCCTCCCCTGCTTGTGAGCTCTCTCACAAGCAAACAAACAAACCCTCTTGCCTCAGCTGTTTCCTTCATCAGAACAGTCATTTCTTGTTGCTCTTCTGGAATTCTATATTGCTTAGAATTTGCTACCTAGGAGGGCTTGAGCAATTCCAGTGGTACGTATTTAACGTGGCCAAATAAAACTGGATGGAGGGCAGACTTAGTCCATGCTCCATTCATTTAAGATCATCCCAACTCTGTGTTCAGGTAAAGTCAGTGGGACCACAGAATAACCCCTCAGTAACACTTTCCCATTCACAACTGTTTCTATCTTGAGTTTTTCTACCACAATATCTCTGGTATCACTTTTCGTTCTCTAGGAGCATTGTAACTCTCCCTGATGGAAATCACTGTCCACTGAGTGCCTGTATGAGTAATCCTAAGAAGTTTGGCATGCTGCCCTTTGACTCCTTCACCCAAATTCTCACATAGTTCTAAAGATATAGGGCACCTGCTCCTTGCTATTATGAGCCCTGGGTACTGAACTTTTCCTTGTTACTTCCCCTGAACTCTATCCACACTTTTGTAAATAGTCTTTTTATTACACAGATTTAAATGCTGTCTTGTTTCTGCTGTGACCCAGTTCTTGTTATAAAAATGGGAAATTATAAGTCTCATATACTTTAATACTGAAAAAAGCAGTATAAAACATTCTTTGATTTAGCTCTAGCTAATAAAGTGTAATGTTGAAACCAGAGCCTGAATCCTATAATTAGTAGTTATCAAAGAGGAATATATAGGAGGAGAAAAGATTGGTTAACTCTACTGTGTGAATAGACAGGGCTGTATTCTATAGAAACATTTCAAAGTAAGTTGAAAAAGTGAAGCTGAAAATATCTATAGGACATTTCTGTAATATACTAAGAACAAAATACCCAACGTGTGTTGGGGTGAACCCCATTTGATATCAACTCCTATCTGGTTTGTCTCTTATACCTTATAACTTTTTTTTTAATTTTAGAAATTATAATTAACCCTTAATTATACTTGTTAAGGTTTTGGGAAATATAACACAGCCACTAGATAAAACTGGTGTATGTAAATTTGAATTCAAAATATTTTTACTATACTCCAGATTGTGAACCAAAAGTTATGGACCCTTATATCTGCATAAACAGACATTTTTGTGTATATTGTGACACATTATCTCAGCTAAGGAGGATGATTCTTACCTGAGTCTGGGTGCTGGGGAAAATAGCCTCTGCATATTCTCTTAAGTAAAACCAGGCAAGGTGATAAAAGCCCAAAGTGGAAAAAAAAAATCATCAAGGAGATGAGAAACTTCAATAACATGAGAATTTTCATGAGACTGAAGAAAATACGGAGTTTCAGTCTAGAAATACTAAAATGTGAGCAACTATTCGTGAAAAATTTTAAATTTTTTATGGAAAAGTTGCCATGGACTTCATAATTTTCTAGAAATCTGGATTTAGAAGGTATACTTCATTTTCCAAAATAGAGTTTTTATGCTTAGAGTGGAAAGGAGGAAGGAAGGAAGAGGAGGGAAAGAGGGAGGAGAAAGTACTTGAGTTAGGCAGAGCACGCAAAATTTGCACAATCAGTAATGGAACATACTAGAAGTGGAAATATAGTCAAGGGAAATTTAAGTGACTAGGGTTTCAAGAAAAATAACCAAAAAAAAAAAAAAAAGATATTTATTGACAGCTGACATTATGTACCCCACTCTGCTAACTGTAGTGTATACATGGATTATGTCTTTGAACCTTTGAAGAACATTATATATTGTCCTCATTTCTCAGAGAAGGCAAACCGAGGCTCGGAGAGGTTATGCAATGTTGCCCATATCATACAATGAATGCCTACTAGAGTCTTGATTCCAATATAAGTAACTGCTCTTGAACACATTCTCCTGCATTTGAAGCAAGATGGGCTTTGGTGTGAGGTGATAGCTAAGGACATAGACACGTACACGCATGCACACACACATGTACATGCCAAATCATTAACCGATCAGGAGATTTTAGTATTGGGGAAATGGCTGTTTATTAAGAACACATGAAAACAATGCCATGTAAGAGCATCACAATCAGTGTATACGTAGGATGAAGATATTACTGGCCTAAAAATGGATGTA
>NW_024422519.1:0-20826 GCF_014898765.1 Herpailurus yagouaroundi | reverse complement strand
CCGGGAACTACAGCTGTGTCTACTTCCAGACCGGGACTCCTTTCTGGACCTCACAGCCTAGCGATTGTCTCGAGATCCGGGTGAGAGGTGAGGTTTTTACCACTGGGAGGACCCCAGCTGGATTACCTGCCCGCTCAGGTGCTGCCAGTCTGTCTCCACAAGATTCTGCAGCTTGGAGCAGTCATTTGGGAAGGACCGAGGGAGGGCCAGGATTCTGTGGAATAGAGCAGAGGATCTTCTGCTGAGAGAGAGGGAGCACCAATGGTGGAGATCACATAACTGGAGGCTGGGAGGGGGGCTTCCCACTGTAGGTGACCAACTGTGTTGTGAGGGGGCCAGGCCTGGAGGAGGAGGGATCTGTAATAATTGACCCCCGCCCTCACCAGGAAAATAAGATGTAGACACAAAGTCATTGCTGTTCTCCTGGGAAGGGCACAATTCATTTAGACTCAAGTGTGGATGGCACCTCCCGGGGTTATACAGGAGGAGAGTCTAGCAAGAAGGCAGAGGAGGAGGGAGAGAATAACAAAGGGTCCAGGAACATCTTTCCGAGAAAGATTCAGACTCCAGGAAGAGCTCAGTTTCATTTTAACCGGGACTCTAGCACTCTTGCCTTTAGCTCATCTGAATCGAGTTTTTCTCTTCCTGCTGAGACTTCTCCTTCTTTTTGAAAGGAATGATTTTTACAAATTATGGCAAAACTGCATAAGGTAAATTTTGCCATCTTAAGTATTTAAAAAAAATTTTTTTAACGTTTATTTTAGAGAGAGAGAGAGAGAGAGAGAGAGAGAGAGAGAATCCGAAGCAGGCTCCAGGCTCTGAGCTGTCGGCACAGAACGCGACTCATGAGCTACAAGATCATGACCTGAGCTGAAGTCGGATGCTTAACCAACTGATCCGCCCAGGTGCCCCTTAAGTATCTGCCTCCAGAATACTCTGCATCTTGCAACACTGAAACTCTGTCCCCATCAAACAGCCTCTCCTCACCCCTCCTCCCCAGCCCCTGACACCCACCGTCCTACACATCGTCTCAGTCAATCTGACGAATCCAACGACCCCACATCATTGGAATCATTGAGTATGTGTCTTCTTATGTCTGGCTCATTTTGCTCAGAATAACGTCCTCAAGGCTCAGCCACACTGTAGCACATAACTGGGCTTCTTCCTTATTAAGGCTGATAACGTCCCATTTTACGGATAGACGGCATTTTGTCTCTTCATCAGCTGATGGACGTTTGGGTCGTTTCCACCTATTTGGCTGTCGGCCGGTCACCTACTGGCCATCGCTTCTTCTGGATGTATACTCAGAAAGGGGATGGGGCGCCTGGGTGGCGCAGTCGGTTAAGCGTCCGACTTCAGCCAGGTCACGATCTCGCGGTGTGTGAGTTCGAGCCCCGCGTCGGGCTCTGGGCTGATGGCTCAGAGCCTGGAGCCCGTTTCCGATTCTGTGTCTCCCTCTCTCTCTGCCCCTCCCCCGTTCATGCTCTGTCTCTCTCTGTCCCAAAAATAAATAAACGTTGAAAAAAAAATTAAAAAAAAAAAAAAAAGAAAGGGGGTTACCGGATCATATACTACTTCTGCTTTTAATTTTTTGAGGACCCACCACCCTGCTGTTCTCCATAGTGGCCACACCATTCTACATTTCCACACCCAGTGCACACGGATTTCTGTTGGTTTGTTTCTGAAACGGATGTTTTTTGACCCTTGTGTATTAGGGCCAGTTTTGAGGACTGAGTTTGTCCAGGACAAGGGGAGGGAGAGAGGCCAGCAGGAAGCAGGCATCCTCCCGGATGGGGGTACTGAATCCCCCAGGGTTGATATGAGGCCAGTCATAACTGCACAGGGCACTGACCAATGAACTCAGATTCTCCCAAACCACACACGGGGCAGGCATTCAGGGCCTCTGAGAAAAACCACACGGGGTCCGAGATTCTGAAGTCAGTGGACCCGCAACTCACTTCTCTCGTCTGTCAAGTTGGGGGGGGGGGGGGCAGTGATGCGTACATCTGACCATGAACTTCTGTGAGAAGGAGACATAATAGTAATTAATTATAAAGGAGAGTTGGATGATTGTATTAGTCATGGCACTTGGTTCCAAGTGAAAAAAACACCGATGTCGAAGTGACCTAGAAAAGGTGAGGTCCTTGGAATTAAAGGGGTCATTCAGGGCTGCCCAACCCGGCACTACTCACATTTGGAGTTGGATAATTATTCTGGGGGGCAGGTGAGGAAGAAAAGTGCCTCCTGTGTAACACAGGATGTTTGCAGCATCTCGGGTGTCTACCTACTCCACGTTCCCCTTCCCAGCTGTGACAACCATGGTGTGTCCAGACACTCCAGACGTCCCGCAGGGGGCCAGACTGTGCCCGGCCAGACACAGCTGGGATCCAGAGCTAGTGAATCTTGGGAAGCATGAGGATACCACCTGGCTTCACAAACTAGAACGAGGGACTGGAGTCTTGCCCAGATTCTCTTCCTTTCTGACACTTGTGTCTTTATTGTACCTGTTTCATTCTCTTTTAAACTTTTTTTTTTTAATTTTTTTTTCAACGTTTATTTATTTTTGGGACAGAGAGAGACAGAGCATGAATGGGGGAGGGGCAGAGAGAGATGGAGACACAGAATCAGAAACAGGCTCCAGGCTCTGAGCCATCAGCCCAGAGCCTGACGCGGGGCTCGAACTCACAGAGCGCGAGATCGTGAGCTGGCTGAAGTCGGACGCTTAACCGACTGCGCCACCCAGGCGCCCCTCTTTTAAACTTTTTAAAATGTTTTTATTTTTGAGAGACACACAGCATGAGCGGGGGAGAGGCACAGAGAGAGAGAGGGAGACACAGAAGCTGAAGCAGGTGCCAGGCTCTGAGCTGTCAGCGCAGAGCCCGAAGTGGGGCTTGAACTCACGAACCGCGAGATCATGACCTGAGCCAAAGTCAGATGCTTAACCGCTTTACGGACTGAGCCACTCGGGCACCCCTGTTTCATTCTCTTTTAGTGGGGACCAGTTCCCTCTTTGGGGCAGAGAGCTTGGCTTTTAAAGCTGAGTTTCGTAGCTCATGAATTCTACTCCTGGAGAAGCATCCAGCTCTCCTTCCCAGACCAGTTCAAAACAGACAGACAGATAGACAGACTGGGGAGGGCTGTGAATAGTCCTGGTTAGCTCAGCCTCTAGATCGATCCCAGGAAATGCTCATGGAAGGATGCCATTCAAGAAAACCCAGCCCCATCCAGGGAGACTGGAATGTAGGAGGGTAATGAACAGTTCCTAAAAGAATGAGAGTTGCTACCCTTTGATCCGATCCTATGGGCTATGTCAACCCCCCCCCCAATTTCATGTTGAAATCCTGACCCCTAACGTGACAGCATTAGGAGGTGGTGGCCTTTGGGAGGAGCTTAGGTCATAAGGGCGGAGCCCTCATGAGATCAGTGCCCTTCTAAAAGAGACCCCCAAAACTCCCTTGTCCCCTTCCTCCACGTGGAGCTCTAGAAGTCTGCCGCCCAGAAGAGGGCCCTCCCTGGACCATGCTGCCCCCCTGGTCTTGAACTTCCCGTCTCCAGACCTGTGAGAAAAAGGTATCTGCTGTTCATCGGCCCCCTAGCCTGTTAGAGCAGCCCCAGTGGACTAAGCCGATGAGGGGGAGGTACGCCCAGCAAGTGTGTTTGCTTCAGAGTCACAGACCCCCGGGCAGAGCAAGAAAATCCCAAGGTCCAGATGTTGATCTGGAGCCCATCGGCCACACGGGGTAGAGGAGAATGTTTGTCTCTGCCCCCTGCTGGGGCCATGGAGCCCAGGAGTGAGGCAGGGAATTCTCACATCTAGGATTCACCTGCTTCATGCTGTTTTCTAGGTCAGCGTGAAGGACATTCCATGTCCCCTCCAGGGAGAAGTAAGGCAACTGGGGGAAAGGGGAGAACAAACACACAACCAGGGATGGGCACCCGTCACTTGGGTACATGGCCCCACCGTCTGCAAGTGTGTGTACGGACTCTTGAGTTGCAGATAATTATAACCGCTTGGATTTGGGCTGGGGCCAGTACCTAACAAGCTACCTGCCTACACATTGGGTTCTTCCACAGCTGGTGAACCATTTTTTTTCCCCCACTTCTTTATTTATCCCTGGCATATGAGGACACTTCTGAGTTTCTTCCTCGATGGTCATAAATACTGCTGCTTCTGACATGAATACATCAGTGACAGGACACTTCACCAAGAAGGACCCGGGAAGCTGTTGTCAAGTTCAACGTCGACCTTTCCTGTCTTCCTTCAGCCACGGTTCCAACCCTAGCAACTGTTGCCAAGGGCAAGACTGAGGAAGAGAGGAGGACATCGTGGCGGGGAGGGGGTGTTGGGCAGGCAGACGACTGGGTACAGGTGCATTGGCAGATTATTGAAAATGGAGCCCGAGGGTTTCCCTTTGGGATCCCCCAGAGCCTTTTACAACCCCTCACAGTTTTATGCGGCTCTTGCAGGGGCTAGAACCGTGAAGCTGCCGCTACACCCCCGTGTTTGACTTGTGGGGACGTGAGCGTCACCTGACTGGCCAAGGGCAGGAGGCGGGGAGAAGGTGGGCGGCAGGAATCCTGACAAAGGACAAGGAAAGAGAAGTCCCTCACTTTTGGGTCACCTCTTATTTTCCTCAGGCCACTGGTTGTCCCCTGGGGGCGATTTTCCACTTGGCAGCGTATGGCAATATCTGAGACAGTTTTGGCGGTCACAGCTGGGGGTGGGGGATGCTTCTGGCATCTAGGAGGTAGAGACCACGGATGCTTCAAAACACCCTACAACGCAAGGACCCCCTCCCAGCGAAGAATCATCTAGCCCCAAATATCAGTGGCGCCCAAGAGGAGAAATCCTGCTGTGGACCCACCGTCTAGTTTCCAGTTAGACACCAGAGTTCTTGCAGGGATCTCACAGGTGGAGACCATACTCCCCTCCAATTCCTGAAGCCTCGAATTACTTCAACTACGTGCCCCAGACCAGTAGCTGTTTCAGAAAATACTTACCAGTGATACTGGCATCACCTGTCTTCCTTGAAGGCCGCTTGTGATGTTTTTTTTTTTTCTCCCTTTATTCCGGTTTGATTTGTCTCCAGGCTCCCAGAGATTTCTTCAGAGCCAGACCCCAGGGTTTCGTGGGGTCTCCTCGTCATTTCCGAAGTTGGAACAAGACGAGTGTATTCTCCGGTTCGGAGGAGAGCAGAATGCAGCTGGGGGTGGGGGAGGCTGAGTCGGCAGGAGGAGGCTGGGACAAACGGTGTCCCACCTCCTGACGGTGCGGCTGTGCAGGGCAGAGGTGAAGAACCATAGGCGGTACCGCAGGGAACAGAGGAGACAGTGGTCGGGAGTCAGCAGGCTTCCCAGGCTTGCCTTCTCTGAAGCGTAAGGCTGAGGGTAGGGGTGGCGGCTTCAGGCTCGAGGAGGCGGGGCCAACACAGCTGTGGATGATAAAGGCAATGAAGAGTCATGTGGTGTCACATCAGTAGAGCTTTGTGAAGCTCGGCTCTGCCACTCACTGGCTGTGTGACCCCGGGCAACTCTGGAGCCAACAAGCTAGAGACCCCGGGAAGAGGTGATGTCGAGTCTGAAGGCAGCCGGAAGCCAAGTTCCTTCATCCTCAGAGGAGATCAGTCTTGTCTTCTCCTTGGACCTTTGACCTTTGATTAGAGGAGGCCCACCCACATGATAGAGCTTAACCTGCTCCACTCAAACTCTACCGCCTTAGATGTTAAACACATCTTCTTTTTAATGAATTGACTTAAGACTGCATTTGCTTTATTTGACTGTAATTCCAGTATAGTCAACATAGAGCGTTATATTAGTTTCAAGTGCCAGCTTCCTGGCCACCATTCTAGGCTCGTATTAGACCCAAACAACTGGGTACCGCGGCCTAGTCGAGTTGACACATAAAATTAACCATCACACCCACCCACATAAGAGTCTTGGGGTCCTTGAATGGGGTCTGGACATTTCTGGAATACACTCACCTTCTCTTTCTGCATTCCATCTTACTTGTTTCCTAGCTAAACCTAAAACTCACAAAAAATTTCCCTCCAGAAACCAGCAAGACAACGGATGAGGATTAGCTTTCTTTTGGGGCACCTGGGTGGCCCAGTCAGTTAAGCGTCCGACTCTTGATTTCAACTCAGGTCACAATCTCACAGTTTGTGGGCTTGAGCCCTGCATCGGCTTCTGCGCACTGTCCGTGCAGAGCCTGATTGAAATTCTTTCTCTCTCCCTCTCTCCCTGCCCCTCCATCACTCTCTCTCTCTCTCAGAATTAAAAAAAACAACAACAACAACAAAAAAAAAACAAAAAAAAAAAAACCTAAAAAGAAAAGAAGGAATTTCCTTTCTTTTGAGAAATCTGAAAAAAGTACTATCTAGTAGAAATAACAGTCAAATAGCAGATAGTCACGTATCTACCACCCATAATTATACTTGTTCACATTTTGTCGTATTTGCCCCAAAGCTGTTTTCTTTCCCCAAGATAAAAAAAAAAGTCCTTTTTCTCTCTCAACATTACTTCTGTTATTTTTCCCCTTTCCAGAACTTTCTGCCCTGAAGTTGGTGTTATTTCTGTGCAGGTTTTTACACTTTTACTACATAGACATGCCTTTGTAAACACAGCATAGAGTTTTACATTCTATTTACAATTATTTAAGTTTAAAATTTAACTCTGGGGGGCGCCTGGGTGGCTCAGTCGGTTGGGCAGCCGACTTTGGCTCAGGTCACGATCAGGTCTGTGAGTCTGAGCCCCACGTGCTGACAGCTCAGAGCCTGGAGCCCGCTTCAGATTCTGTATCTCCCTCTGTCTCTGCTCCTCCCCCTCTCACACTCTGTCTCTCTCTGTCTCTCTCTCTCAAAAATAAATATTTAAAAAAATAAATAAAATTTAACTCTAGAATTCTCTCTTCTAGATAAAACTGAAAGGAAATCACCCAAGGGAGCAGAAACAGGACTCGGTAGGAGCACAGATCTTACATACACTCATCCATGCGTGGGATGAGATATCCTTGTGACGCTGTGAACTGTCCACACCTGGGAAAGTTCTCAAGGATGGCTGTCTGTCTTGTGGTGACGCCTGAAGGCTGTGGCTCAGTGCGAGGTCTTTCGAGGTGGTAGGATTAGGGGCGCAGCCCTGCCTAGTTACCTGGGCCACTTTGGAAAGGGAACTTCAAATCTCTGATGCCCAGCTTCTGCATCTGTGAAATAGGCATCACTCTGTCGCTCTCCCGGGATACTTGTGTGAAGAGAATGTCGTGAGAGCTCCAGCAAGTGGTAGGAATGTGATCAACGGGAGACACAGTGAGGTGCCTCAGTGCACACTCAGGGAACCACTGACCCTCTCACCTACTATCCTCTCCCCAGGGACCACAGGGATTTCCCCCTCGCTGTGGTCTTTGCCCTTCTCTTCCTGCTTGGAGCCTTCCTCATCTGCAAATACACCCGGTGGGGCGAGTTCAGGAAAACAAGGGCTAAGTACCTGGGAGGAAATGGGAGAAACAGAACGGGAAAGTAACATCACAGGGTCAACACTGTCTCTGTCTCTTTCATCCCCAGGGGCGGCTCCCGACAAGATGACCAAATGGTAGAGCTACTCAGCAAATCCCCTCAGCCCATACCGAACCCTTCCCCCACTATTGCCTTGACCACGCAAGACCCCCTTTCTTACCTGAACCTTTCATGTGCCCCCGACCAGCCCCGACGATCATCCCCAAGTGTCTCTCCACGTCCTCTCTTCACATGACCGCCTTCCACTTCTCGCTCAAGATTCTTCCCTTGGATCCTCTCCTCGTGGACCACACTGTCCCCAACCACTCCTCCTCCTCAGCTCTCAAGACTTTGCTGAGCACCTGAATGACGTGGGGACCCTCGTGTGGGGTGTATGAGCGTGGAGGAGGTGGGGGGGGGGACTTTGGTTTACATATAATCTTGCTGGGCACCTCACCTCCGCCTCCCCACAAGGATCCTGACGTCTCACTCCAATTCCCTTTGTCTCCGGTGCCTCACTGTTTCTCTCTTTCAGCTCCTGCTCTTCTGAGGAAAAAGTGGGGACAAGTAATCAGCCCGGGAAAGAGAGCGATGGTGGGTACACGTGTGTGTGTATTTGGATGCGTGTGGTGTTCTCAAATAAGCATGTATATTTGAGTGTGTGTCTGTGAGTCTGCATGTGTAGGTGTGCAGGGATATATGTACGTGTGTGAACACGCATATGCACGTAGAGGTACGTGAATGTGTGTGCATGTGTATAGACGTGCATGTTTGTGTGTTGTGCGTGCACACAGGTGTGGTTTGCACGTCTGTTGCATGTGAATGTGGCGTATGTGTCACGTGCATGCCTTATTTGTGTGTGCACACACACGTGCGTGCATGTGTGTGAGAGGATGTATAATGTGAATGTGCATGTGAGTGGGATTGTGTGTCCAGAGTTAACCCCTGGGGCCTGGGGGTGGAGCAACAGCAGGACCTTTTCCCTCCCAGATACAGCCACAGCCACGATGAACTGTCCTCCTGCGTCGGAGGTGAGCGTCCCCTGCGGACATTTCCCATCCCCTCCTTGTCCCAGGCTCTCCATTCTTCCTGCCAGTTTTGTCAATGGTCTGGGCTCCCGCGTCCATCCACCGCCACCCTCACTCTACATTCCAGGAGAATCTGGTCTGAACCCTTCTGTGCCTTCTCTGGCCAGGGGACCTTCATCCCATGTCCTTTCTGAGGACATTTTCCCAGGTGACTTGTGATGAACATCACCTTTTTGTTTTTGTTTTTTTTTATGTTTCTTTATTTTTGAGAGACAGAGAGCAAGCAGGGGAGGGGCAGAGAGAGGGGGAGACACAATCCAAAGCAGGCTCCAGGCTCCGAGCTGTCAGCACAGAGCCTGACGTGGGGGTCCAACTCGTGGACCGTGAGATCATGACCTGAGCTGAAGTCGGACGCTTCAGGCACCCCCACATCACCTTCTCCCTGGGAGTAACAGGGTGGTTTAATGAGCTCAGAGACACAGAGGGGTCAGTGGGATCTCAGGCACGCCGTAAGCATTCAGTACCCTGAAGCTACTGCTATTATAAACCATTGGTCATAATCGCGGGCAAGTGACTCTCCCACCCTGAGCCTCAGGGTCTCCATGTGCACAATGGGGGTAATGTGCCCCACCTGTTGGTGCAATTTAGGAAAACATGGTAAGAGCTCTTTGTAAAGCACGTACCGCGAAGTACCCACACAGCACACTTATTAATAGTAACGTTTATTTTATCCTTTACATTCAGTTTCTTTTATAAAATTGTGGCGAAATGCACATAAGCCTAAAATCCACCATTTTAACCCGGGATATTCACAACTTTCGGAATATTCACAACGTTGTCCAAGAATACCCCACGAATCCAGTTTGAGAACATTTTCACCACCTCGAAGGAAACCCCACACCCTGTAAGCAGTCTTTCTGCACACCCACACCGCCACCCCAAGCCCCTGACAACCACTAGCTTCCTGTCCCTAAGGATTTGCCTACTCTGGACATCTCACATTCACACTAATGTGATGGCTGTGTATCTGAGTTATCTGAAGTTTCATAACAAATCATCCCCAAATGCAGTTGGTTAAGGCAACACTTAGGATCTCAGTGTCTGCAGGGAGGGAGTCTGGGTGTGGCTCAGCGACGTGGTCTCTCGTTGGGTCTCACAAGGCTGGGAGTTGGGTCTCACAAGGCTGGGACGAAGGCATTGGCTGCTGGTTCAGGCTTCAGTAAGAGAGGATTTGCTTCCACACTCACTCACTCAGGTGGCGGATGGTGGGACTCAGGTCCTTGCTTGCTGTTGGCCAGAGACCACATTGGCCATATGGACCTTTCCATACGGCAGCTCCTAACACAGCAGCTGGCTTGATCAGCCCGAGTGAGGGAAACAGGTGTGAACAAGATGGAAGTCATAACCTTAGTCTTTCATAACCTAGTCTTGGACATGACACATGACAGCCCATCCTTCTTGCTTATTCCGACTGACAGATGCAGGTCACTAGGTCCCGCCAACCTTCGAGAGGGGAAGGGACTGCATGAAGACTCGAAGGGCAGGAGGCTCTTCCTAACACAGCTGTCTACCACACTGTCATCACAAACGCTAAATCTCCACAATCTAATACTCTTTCCCGGGGGGACTTGATCCTTCTCTCCCTGCTTACCTTCAGGATGAAGCATTCCAGGTCTCAAGAGCTGAGGAACCCCATGGAGTGACATATGCTGAGCTGGACATCAGAGCCCTAAGTGAGGGTCCTTCCAGCCAGATGGAACAGCCCCTGGAAACCTGTGTGTACTTGACCCTCAAGACATAGCTGGGAGAGTGCCTGGAGCCCAGCAAACAAGATCTTCCGATGGATGATGGAGAGCCCTTGGGGCGCCAGGCAAATGGGGATCCCTTTCCTCAAATCTGCAATGAAGACTCGTTGCCTTCTAAAAATTTATTTTTTACATGAGAGGTATCAGGGCGCTGGGGTGGCTCAGTCGGTTGAGCATCTGACTTCGGCCCAGGTCATGATCATGATCTCATAGTTCACGAGTTTGAGCCGCACGTCATGCTCTGTGCTGACAGCTTGGAGCCTGGAGCCTGCTTTAGATTCTGTGACTCCCTCTCTCTGTCTGTCCCTCCCCTGCTCGTGCTCTCTCTCTCAAAAATAAATAAGCATTAAATTTTTTTTTAATAAATAAATAAATAAATAAATTAGAGGTATCATTTGCAGAGAGTAAAATGCACAAATCTTGCACAGCTAAGTGACTACAGATAGATGACTGACAGACAGATATAGATATGTAGATATCCCAGTAATCTATCTCTACCTAACCCCTTTGGTATAACCACCGTCCAAATAAACACAGTATTTCCAGAACTCCAGAAGGTTTTCCTGTGACACCCTCCAGTCAACCACCACGGCCCCAGAGACCCTTCCTTTTTCTGCCTTTTCACCACCTTTTCATCACTTTTCAAGCCTGTTCTTCATATGCCCTCACATACACGGGGCCACGCTGTGTGTTTTCTTCTGTGTCTGGCTTCTTTCGCCCAAATACGTCGTTCCTGAGGTTTATCCCCGACGTTACATGTAGTCGTGTTTTCTTCCCTATCTACCGCTGAGCATCACTCCAACGCACATTCGTGCCACGGTCACGGAGAACGGTCTCCAGGGGATGGACAATGGGGTTGTTTGCAGGCTGCGGCTTCTGTGGGCCAGCTTGCACGAACACTCTTAGCTATGTCTTTGCAGACATGGGCACATGTGCACACATTCCCCCTGGAATATAAATAGTGGGATGGCTGGGTCAAAGAACAGGTGTACGCTTAATTTCATTTGCTACTTCTGAACAGTTTTCTAAGGGGGTTGTACTACTTCCTGCTTCCTTCCTGACAAGCGCTCAGTGTTTTTCCTGATAGGTGCTCTTCTGTTCACACTCCCTTCTCGCCACAAAGCTGCTCCATCACCTTACACAAGTTTGTGGGTGCGAGCAAAGCCTTCACTGTGACCTGTGACCTCCAACTATTCTCACCAAAGGAGATAGGACGTCACTTCAGTGGTTATGCTACTGAAGAATACAACTGCCATCTTGACAGTGGGCTTTTTCTACCTTCCTTGTGCATTTGGATGATGATGTGGAATCCCTGTTTTGGGAAAAGCCCTCTTGGCAAGGAACCCAGGACCATCTCCAGCCAGCAAGGAACTGGCTTCTTCCAACAAGCATGTGGGCTTGTGTTGTATAATAAAGAATTTGGCTGGTCGTTGTCCCTGGCTCCCGGGAGCTAATCTCTAAGCGCTTGGAATCTATCTGTCACCCTTTTTCGAAGTTTATTTATTTATTTTGAAGAGACAGAGGCAGTGCAAGTAGGGAGGCGCAGAGAGGGAGAGAGAGAATCCCAAGCAGGTTTCGTGTTGTCAGCACAGAGCCCGATGTGGGGCTCAAACTCACAAACTGTGAGATGGTGGCCTGAGCTGAAATCAAGAGTCAGACGCTCAACTGACTGAGTCCCCCAGGGAACCCCTTGGATCTCTTGGGTACCAGTAGCATCTTTATTATTCACAGCAGGCACCTTGGGCCACACCTGAGTTTATGGCAGTGAGATGACTCAGGATGGGGGCTGGTGGTGCCAGAAAGACCACGTGATTACAAGGTTACAGCCTTGACCTCTGGGGATGAGAAGAGGCTGCAGATAGAGTCCATCATGTGGGCAATGCTGCAATCAATCATGCCTATGTGATGATATCCCCAAGAAAACTGTGCACACTGAGGCTCAGGGAGTTTTCTGGCTGGTGACACATCCTGAGACCATAGGAAGCTTTGCTTTTGGGGCCCTCCCAGGCTTCACCCTATGTGTCTCTAAATCTAGATGGTCTTGATTTATATCCTTTATAATAGAAATTATAATAATAAATATAGTGCTTTCTTGAATTCCGTCAGTGGTTCTAGCAAGTTATTGAACCTCACAGAGTAGTGGGAATCTACAAAAATTTAGGTCATCTGTTCATGGGTGCAGGTGGCTCAGGAACAGCTGAGCACATAGCTGGTGTCTGCAGTGAGGACAGTCCTGTGGGCCCCTCACCCTTAGCCTGTGAAGTCTGTGCTCACTCTGGGTGACGCGTGTCAGAACTGCAGCACGGAAGTGGATCCTTCCCCAGCTGAGCTTCCGGATTAGACCCCAGCCCCGGCTGACTCGGCGACTGCAGGTCACAGACAACCCTGCTCAGCGATGCTTCGGCTCTTGGCCCCCAAAACAATGAAATACTGAAGGTGTGCTGCTTAAGCTGCTACCTTCAGGGTAATGCTGTTACACAGCAATAGATAACCGAAACACTCACACCATTGTGGGCATCATTCCACATAATGGACCCAAGACACAGAGACACCTTCACCACTGGCGGCTGGGGGTGGGGAGAGTCATGTGATTTTCTGGAAAGGAAATGGGCTTTGGAGACAGAGCTGGGTTCCAACTCCTGCACCTGCCTCTCCTACCTCTGTGTCTTTGTGCAAGGGGACCTGCCTCACTGCCTCTCAGGTTACATATTCCCAGTTAATTTGCCCCCACCCGCCAAATTTTACCAAGTACAATTTGGAATTTCGTCAAATACAATTTGGTAAAAAATAATGGTTCACCTATACCATGAAGTCAGCAAGTTGGTCAAAGTGTGGGTAAACTGGGATTTACATTAAAAAAAAAATTTTTTTTTAATTAGGGGTGTGTGGGTGGCTCAGTCAAACATTGGACTTTGGTTGAGGTCGTGATCTCATGGTTCGTGGGTTCGAGCCCTGCAATCTCATGTTTGTGGCTTTGAACCCCTTGTTGGGATCTGCACTGACAGTGTGGAGCCTGCCTGGGATTCTCTCTCTCTGCCCCTCCCCACTCACACTTTCTCTCTCCCACTCAAAACAAATAAATAAACTTAAAAAATTTGTTTTAAGTCCCGCCCAACTGGGCCAACCTCACTCTTTAGGAACACCATGCGTCTCTCTGCCTGCTTAGTTTATGGACTATAAAGCGCTTCATAGTTTGATTTCTAGGGGAAAACAATACAATTTCAATTGTATTTCAGTTTGCTGGTCCATCTATTCATATTTTTTTCTTTTTCTTGGATACAGAAAGAGAAAAAATTTATTTTTATTTTCAATTTTATTAAAAATATTTAAAATTTTTTTCTACCGTATTTTTTATTTTTGTAAATTTTTCAAATTCTATTTTACTTCCATCATTTCATCTTATTGTATTTCATTGTATTCATTTTTTCAAATTTTCAAACTTTGTCCTTTTTTTTCTTATCTTTCCATTTTTTCTCTAATCTACCAAGCTCCTTTCAACAACCAGACCAAAACACACCTAGGATCTAGCATCATTTATTTGATTTTTTTGTGTATTGTTTTTAATTTTCTAATTTTAATTTTTTTTACCTTATTAATTCCTTTTATTCTCTCAAAATGACAAAATGAAGGAATCCCTGCCTCAAAAGAAAGAGCAGGAAGAAATGACAGCCAGGGACATAATCAACACAGATATAAGCAAGATGTCTGAACCAGAATTTAGAATCACGATAATAAGAATACTAGCTGGGGTTGAAAATAGATTAGAAACCCTTTCTGTGGAGATAAAAGAAGTAAAAGCTAGTCAGGATGCTTTGAAGTAGGCCTCACGCCCAGTGTGGAGCCCAACGCAGGCTTGAACTCATAACCTGAGATCAAGACCTGAGCTGAGATCAAGAACTGGACGCTTAACCGACTGGGCCACCCAGGTGCCCCTGAGGATTTACATTTTTAAGTTGCAGCAGTGCATTTTCCTACCTAGAGACAAAATCAGTGAAGGAAGCAACAAGAAATGGAAAGGTGCCGTTTCGGACCTTCTGATAATTTCATTTCTTGGCTAAGTAACAGCCTGTGAGTCCCACACAGCTTTTCCAGGAGACGAAAGCGATCTTGGGTGCAGAGAGCACGGCGTCCCCTGAACCACTGTGCATCCTGAGGAACGTGGCTCAGTGGCCACACATGAAGGTTACTAGAGCACTGTGCTGTGAGGGTCGTTCCAGCAGGAGCTGGTCTGAGCTATTTGGCTGGCATGACGAGGTACCCCATGACACTGGCTTCTGGTCACGGAAGGAAACCTACTCACTCCTAGTGTTGCTCTGTGACCAGAGGTCCAAGGAGTCCCGGGGAGGTTTGTGACAGCTTCTCGCAATTACTTATTGGTAAACGTGAGAACAATGATTTATACCGGGTCCCGTGAGACCCATCCAGAGGGCTCTGCCCCTGGGGCTGGCAACATGCCCATCATGGAAGAAGAAACCCAAGCCCAGGACCCGTTTTGGGTCTCCTGGTTCTGAGGTGCTTTGTGAACATACTGGTGGGTCCTGACCCAAGAGAGAAAGCCCATCTATGCAGCTGTGAGGAAGGAGAGAATTTTTTTTTTTTTTTTTTTTTTTGCCTGGGATAAATACTCTCATTTTATTATTATTATTATTATTTTCAACATTTTTTATTTATTTTTGGGACAGAGAGAGACAGAGCATGAACGGGTGAGGGGCAGAGAGAGAGGGAGACACAGAATCGGAAACAGGCTCCAGGCTCCGAGCCATCAGCCCAGAGCCTGACGCGGGGCTCGAACTCACGGACCGCGAGACCGTGACCTGGCCGAAGTCGGACGCTTAACCGACTGCGCCACCCAGGCGCCCCTATTTTTTATTTTTAAGTTTATTTATTTTTATTTTTTTTAATGTTTATTTATTTTTGGAGGAGAGAGACAAAGTGTGAGCAGGGGAGGGGCAGAGAGAGAGGGAGACACAGAATCCCAAGCAGGCTCCAGGCTCTGAGCCATCAGCACAGACCTGATGAGAGGCTTGAACCCACGAACCGTGAGATCATGACCTGAGCCATGGTCAGACACTTAACAGACTGAGCCACTCAGGCGACCCTAGTCCTCAGCTCTTAAGACAGTGGACAATGTCCAGCAACCTGAGTGTTTGTCCAGCATTTTCCAGTATTCTCAACAGTGAAATATCTTCATCTTCTCTTAGGAATCCTTCAGGCTCACGCCCCAGGTACGTGGGGGGTCGCACGTCTGATTTGTGAAATCTGAAGACAGACAAGGACTGAGGACTTCCGTGAGTCAAATCCTTGAAGCTGGGCATGTGAGGAACATGTTGCAATCAGCAGCACTGAGAACGTTTCCAGAACGTAGCTGTGAAAGGAGGAACTTAACAGTTAGAGAAACCTTGTTCCTGCCCACACTCTGGAGTCGTGAGTGAGGTTGTGGCCGTCCCAGCTCCGCTCCCTCCCACGGGCTGCACAGCTGAAGACGCGGCTCTGGACAGGCTGGTTTGCTGCCATGATCCCTAGGCTACTCCCACTGCTCTGTCTCAGTAAGTCTCACGGGGCGACCCTAGAAAACAACAGACTCGGTAAGGGGTTTGGGCTGGGGATTGAAAGAGAAAACAAAAACATCAGCCTTGGTTTATTGAGCACACACTATGTATCAGAAATCTTGCCGAGTGCAATCAATGCACACATTACTTCTAAACTGGTGCTTTACAAATTTCAATGAATGTTCCAAGTTCATGATTCTGCAGAAAAGCCTTTGCTACCTGTACTTTATTGGCTTAACGTGTTTTTTTTTTTTAATTTAAAAATAATGTTTAAAAAAAACAAAAAACAACAACAACAACAAAAAATGTTTATTTATTTTTGAGAGAAAGACAGAGCACAAGTGGGGGAGGGGCAGAAAGAGAGGAAGTCACAGAATCCGAAGCAGGCTCCAGGCTCTGAGCTGTCAGCACAGAGCCCGATGCGGGGCTCAAACTCACGAACCATGAGATCGTGATCTGAGCCGAACTTGGACGCTTAACTGACTGAACCACCCAGGTGCCCCAGCTTAACGTGTTTTGTTTTTAATACTGACTTAGCCTTTTGTACCTAAATAAAAGTGCTTAGGAAAGAAACTTTCGATACTATGAATGAAAATCCAGGTCGGGGCACCTGGTGGTTCGGTTGGTTGAGCATCGGCTCTTGGTTTTGGTTCAGGTCATGGACCTCATGGTTTATGGGATTTGAGCTGCGCATCAGGCTCTGCACTGACAGCATGGAGCCTGCTTGGGGTTCTCTCTCTCTCCCTCTCTCTGCCTCTTCCCCACTCAAGAACACACAGACCCGCGCTCGCTCTCTCTCTCTCTCTCTCAAAATAAATAAATAAACTTAAAAAGTCCAGGTCAAATACAGAAACTATAAAGTAAATGCAGTGAGAAGGAAACAGTATTAGCATTCTCTAACTATACGCTGGTCCTTGTCAAGCTTCTGGGCCTGAGAGCTGCTAGTTCTCTGCTATGGAGGCAATTAGCCCCCATCCAGGTATGTCAGAGGCTAGCTTCAAGGAGGCTCTCTTGGTGCTTACTGCATACAATCACGCAGAGCTTGGACTGTCCTTCCTTCTGCCTCAAACTCATCACGTCTAACACTGATGGGACATATTCCACACTTGGGCTGGTCTCCACCCCTCAAAAAATAAAAACAACACTCCCCACAACACAAACCCTGCAAGAGAGGACGAGGTCCACGTCTGCAGATTAGGAATCCAATCTGAGTCTGCAGAGTCAAGTGCCTTGTCTCGGATCGCACGGGTGGTATGCAGGGAAGCCAGATCTCAACCCAGAACCGCCGGGTTCTAAAAACGTTTCCACTCAGCCAAGATGTTGAAGTAAGAGGGACACACACACATGGGGTCCTTGGTATGGAGCACTCTAGGAGTGTCTGAAAGGGTTTCGGGGTTGGAAACCCCTGAGGAGGCAGAGACGTGTGATTCAGAATGTCCCCAGCGATGGACCAGAGACCAGAACTGGTCTCCAGAAACCAACAAAGCTTGATATCCACAAACAGAAAGGGAGGACTCACGTCAGCATGGCTCTTTGCACTTGGCTTCCTGCCATCGCCACGGATCTCTGATCCCAAGACTTCAGGCTTGCTTGCAGAGGGCCCCTTATGTCAGAGGCTCGTCGTAGGAAGACACGCCCGTCTGTGTCCAAAAAAAATATGTCTACTATTCCTTTTATCGTTCATTCTCCTCTGGCTGGGTTAGGCACAGGTCCCACTAGCAATGCCTTCCAGAGATCGTCTCCGGATACATGTCTGAAATCTTCACTCCTTTTGACGGCTGAGTACTATTCCACTTATATATGGATCTCATTTTGCTTCTCCATCCGCCTGTTGGTGGGTGCTCTGCCTCACTGCAGTGAGATAAACTTTTTTCCATGTTTGGCTTTGAGAGTGAGTGAGTCTCTCCTAAGAGGACTTCCTCTTGCCTCCATAAGCAATGAGGCCTCTAAGCAAGTGTCCTGCTCAAGACAGGGGTGAGATCAGATGAGATGTGCCGGGGCCTGGGGCCGAATGATAAACCCCACATGGCCTGAAGGTGTGTCCAACCACCATCTACCAAGTTCCATCTCCTTCCTGCTAACAGAGCACAGGAGGCCACTGAAGCGATTAGGCCCATGTTCTCCTTTTTTTTTTTTTTTTTTTTTTTTACCCTGTGTGGACCACCAGTTTTGTGTCTCAGAAGTAAAAAGGGAGAAACTACCAGTTTTTTGTGTTTTTTTTTTTAGTTTTTTTAACGTTTATTTATTTTTGAGACAGAGAGAGACAGAGCATGAACCGGGGAGGGTCAGAGAGAGAGGGAGACACAGAATCTGAAACAGGCTCCAGGCTCTGAGCTGTCAGCACAGAGCCCGACGCGGGGCTCGAACTCACGGACCGCGAGATCATGACCTGAGCCGAAGTCGGACGCTTCACCGACCGAGCCACCCAGGCGCCCTGAAACTACCAGATCTTTATGCTAAAACTGCCTCCCTCCCTCCATAGTTCTCTGATCCCAAGATGTCAGGCGGCCCCACAGAGCGATCCTTACATCACCTCCTTACCTCCCTCAAAGGTGTTTGGGACTGAGTGTCTTGAGGAGTGCAGGAGGGGGCTGAGGGACACAGGGCTGGCACTGCAAAGGCTCTGAATTTTCACAGGCCCCGAAATGTCCCGTGAGGCAAGACAGAGCATACGCCGACTTCTCTGTCCTAATCGCAATCCCCTTGTGAGCTGTCCCATGCCATCTAGAATTTATTTTCTCAGACTCCCACTTTGTCTGGCATCGGTGAGAATTTTCTTTTCAATACCGTAAACACACCCATTATGTTCTGCTTTTTATTACGTTAAATATATGTAAATAATATTGATCCTCTTAACTCTCTGTAAGTATACATTTCGGTGGCATTTCAGTGCATTCACAATGACGTGCAACCTTCACCCAAAACGTTTGTCATCCCCGACATAAACTCTGTACTCGTTCATCAATACTCCTTTCTGCTTCCTCCCCAGCCCCCTGATAACCATGAATTTGCCCATTCTAGCCAGGTACTTTGTGTCAGTGGAATCACACAGTAATTGTTCTTGGGTGTTGGGCTAATTTCACACAGCAAAGTGTCATCCAAGTCCACTCATGATGTAGCATCTATCAGCATTTCATTGCTTTTAATGCTTACTTATTTTTGAGAGAGAGAGACAGAGTGAGAGCAGGGGAGGAGCAGAGAGAGAGAGGGAGACACAGAAACAGAAGCAGCTCCAGGCTCTGAGCTGTCAGCACAGAGCCCGCCGTGGGGCTCGAACCCACGAACTGTGAGAGCATGACCTGAGATGAAGGCAGATGCTTAACTGACTGAACCACCCAGGTGCCCCAGCATTTCATTCCTTTCAAATGGCAGAAGAGTATTCCACTGTCTGTACAGACCACAGACCTTTCCTTTATCCACTTATCCTTCACTGGATGCTTGGGTCTTTTCATGTTTTGGCTATTTATCACTTTTTCTTTTTCTTTTTTTTTTTTTTCAAAACGTGGGATGTAGTATTTTTGATTTCCCCAGACAATTTTAGCACAAAGGCCTGGTAACTTCCCCCCTTTTCATGACTAAGACACAAAACTGGTTCACACAGGGAAAGAAAAGAAAGAAAGAAAGAAAGAAAGAAAGAAAGAAAGAAAGAAAGAGAGGAAGAAAGAAAGAAAGAAACAGGAAGGAAGGAAGGAAGGAAGGAAGGAAGGAAGGAAGGAAGGAAGGAAGAGGGAGGGAGGGAGGGAGGGGAAATCTCTTAAGTATCTGTTGACTTAGAGCAATCACTCTCTTCCAATAAATTCTGTAAACAGGCTTGATGTTATTTTTTGGGAGACCTTAGAACTCAGACAAAACGTGTCTACCACATTTGGGCATTAACAGCAGGATGTCTGTGGGTGCTCGGAGATACACATAATAAATAACTGTCAATTGCAAATTTCTTTCTAAGTCAACGGATTTTTTTTTTTAAGTTTTTATTTTTGAGAGAGACAGACAGAGTGCGAGCGGGGGAGGGGAAGAGAGAGAGGGAGTCACGGAATCCGAAGCGGGCTCCAGGCTCTGAGCTGTCAGCACAGAGCCCGACGCGGGGTTCCGACTCATGGACCAGGAGATCATGACTGCAGCCAAAGTTGGACGTTTAATGGACTGAGCCACCCAGGTGCCCCTGGCATAGAGCAGCCTTCAGCATGGGGTGGGGAGGGGTTCTTCTGGCACCAGTGAGGCTGTCTGCAGACTGTCAGGCCCACTCAGGGTCTCAGACAAGATCAGAGGTGGCCCAGGGTCACATTCAAGTCCCATGCTTCCTGATCTTTCTCAGGGTTCCTGCCTTCTACATCCAGGGTGAATTGGTGGGGGCCAGTCGGGGGGATGTTCAGGAACTGTAACACCAGCCTGACAGAAATGCAAGAACCTGTCCGTAATAGAGGCTGAGAATCCAGGGGTCTGTGGACGTTTGTGAAGCCAGGAGAGCCCCTGGAGTGGCAGGTGGCATCCAAAGAGGAGCCCTTCTGTGGGAAATGGGGCAGGAGCGGAGGGCGGAGTGGAAGCCTGGGTCCAGCATGGGAAATGAGAACCCCAGATGCGTGACCTCCAGGGTCTGGTCTCAGTGGCAGCACCCCCCCCCCCCCCGGGGAGGTCCCCTTGAGACAGGGCTCAGGTCTCACGGACAGACGGTTCTCTTGCAGGGCTGTGCGCTGGCCAAGGAAGCAGGGGGACTGATGGTGAGTGTTCCTTCAGTTAAACCCTCCCTCTCCTTCGCTCCAAATTCCCCACATCCCTTCTCTTTCCTTCAAGGGGTTTCCTGACAGCAGGCGAGGGCACCAAATCCTGTCCCCAATCTGCTTCCTTCCAGAGCCCCTTCCCAAGCCCACCCTCAGGGCCTGGCCCAGCTGGGTGGTGCCTCCCAGAAGCAATGTAAGGCTGCGATGCCAGACCCCGACCAAGGATGTCGACTTTGTTC